>NC_135558.1:7685000-7740000 GCF_964340395.1 Glandiceps talaboti | reverse complement strand
CTGCGAAAGTATGGACCGTATGTAGTATTACATAATTTTCTGTTGTTGGCGTTTACGTTTGCAATGATAACTCCAAGTCATAGTTGGAGTTTCATTGATGGTTAAAGAGTATGTGGACAGTTTCATTGTGTTAAAAGTGTCCCGTTAAATGGAAATGGGAAAACATTTGAAACAATTGGGACGAGACGGAGAGGAGTATGAATATAGTTATAGAAAGTGGGTAATAAAAATTGATAAATTTACTGGCCACGGATTAGCACTTCAGTTCTTTCCCCTATTCAGAATTTATCTGATAGAAATGCGACTAGAAAATTTGGTTCTTACTCCAAACTCACTGTATTTCCAAAATGTTAGTGTCACAATACTTCAATGCCAAAAGAAATCTGAAAGGGACTACTCGTTACGAGAACATGTTATACATTTGACAGTACGACAACGATTTTCGAATTTCCGAAAAGAAAGTGTTTTTCCAAATTTTTAATAGGAAAGATGTAGTTTTCTAAGGTAATGCTTACTTAGAAGTTTTACAGGTAACAAAAGTTAAAAATAGGCGATTTCGCGTATTGAACACATCCCTTCTCAACCCGTTGGATTCATTTAATGTCTAAGCCCCCTTTAATTACGAGATCTAGAGGATAAATGCATAGTTGGGAAAATAATCTTACTGGTCTCCACTTACCTGGTTTTCAGCTCAAACTTAGTGGATATTGAATGATGAAACGTTTAGCGATGTTTGATAGCGATGTTTGATCACAGTTGGGTTTACAACGAAACGTCGCTAGGTATTTATAAAAAATGATGAATGTTGATAGACAAGCATAATCTATGGAACTATTGTAAAACAGTCAAATTTGACAGAAGTGGAATTTTCGTTCAGGACATTCTATTAACCCTGTAGCACCCCTCTGTATAGTGAATGGATACCAAGGGTGGGGTTACCGAATATACTCCTATCATATTCATACAATTTTCCAAAGCCCCTAGTTTATTATGGCAATTGTTACATCAAGCAATGTTTCGTTTAAGCGAAATGATTGATTTTGGGGTATTAGTATAATTCAAACATTATTTGAACAGGATGTCTTTCGTATTTTACGATGTATGTATATACTTTTGAAACACTTTTTGAGTACGAAAATTTTTTGTTATTTTATTGTAGATATATCTTATATTTGTCGAATACTATGCCAAGATGGAACATATGAAACAACTTTGAACTGTTTAAAAATTTTGGATACCTTCCTCTCCACTACAATTATTTCATAAAATGTCGAAGGATTTCTTTCTTTCCTTATATATATATATATATATATATATATATATATATATATATATATATATATATATATATATATATATATATATATATATATATATATATATATATATATATATATATAAGGGCTTTGATTGTAAATTTTGTATGATCAATAAATAAGATCGACGTTTTTGGCAATTTACTCTAAGATAATTTGAGCAACGTCATAAGTTTCGTAAAAGCAAGATAGTAAAAGTGACACTGTGTTTGTGTACGGTAAATCTCATATTGGAGGGGGTGCTTATTTTGCATGGAATGGCAAGACGAGGATGAGGGCACATTTACCGAACCATACGGGTTTTTTTTCAATTGAAAATATTGAAAAGTAAGTGTTTGGGGTGAAGTGTGTTTTGTGCTGTAATATAAATGATCATCTGTGTGTAAGAGGTTTGAAAGGCTGTATGACTACATTCAGCAAAACAATTGGGAGGGAACGAAAGAATAGAGAGCGAAGACACAGGCCGGTAAAAGACCAAATTGCATAAAATGCGTATTGAAGACGAGTGTTGGCCTGTCACCATAGTTAAATGAAAGCCTTTGAGATGTCAAAATGTTTGACGAATACAAGAATGCAAATCACTGTAGGAGTAATGTTCCATCTGGTAATGCAATTTAAATGTGTTTCAGGACAGAATTTAAACAATGTCTTTTTATTCTTAACATCAAAATTGCATATGAAGTACTTACTGTTGTTTTGTTGAATGAACTGTATTAATCTACGTTTTTGAGCAAAGCTTTAATGACAGGCCCGTGAAAGCAATCAACTTGTACAAACTTGTCCAAACAAACCCGTAAGCGTAACCCCACACGTGTACATACAATCATCAGAACTTGCTCTCTACATCAAATACAGTACCATAGAATTTGGAAACCACCTGTCCGGTTTTTTAGATATCTACTCTCATTTAATACTTCTCGTGGTAAATGCATAGAGTTTGCTCTTTTACGTACATGTCGTCTTTTCTACTCGTTTGATGGGTAATATTTTCATCCTCACAGTTTTACAAAATATATCTTAAAATTGAATACCGACAACTTAGGTTTTCTAAATATCTTTTGATAAGACCTAGTGTGGTTCCAATTACGCTCAATTTTAGAATAGGTGGGGGAGGTAGATTTTTTTCATTTTATTTTATTATAATTTTTTTTTCGGTCTGAGTGTCTAGTTCAGGTTTCCCATTGTTTTTCAATGGTCTATGTGTTATTCCTTCCTATCAGATGTACAGCCATTACAGATTGGAAGAACAGTTTTATTTTGCCTTTTTTAAGTTGATGTCAGTTTCCGCATCCACTATATCTCGTGAGACTTCACAATGTTTGCGATTTTATTATTTTTTTCTCGAAAACGTAAAAAAAAGTTTAGGATCGGCAGTGAAAACCTAGGTGGGGTTGGGTTACCGGAACCAAATAATTATTTTTTTTTGTAAGCGTCTGTATCATTATTTATTTAAAAATGCATTGATGATATTTTTATCAAATTCTTTTCACTATTACTGAAAATATGGGGAAAAATACAACTTTTTAAGAGGGTTCATTAACACATATTTCCTAACTTTTTATTGACCCATTCTGGGCTCGTGCTCTGTCAACCTCAAATGGGACAGTGGCGATTTACGGTGATTTTTTTGGTGGGGGAGGCTATACCAATCTACAAGAAGCAAGTCTACGATACACATATTCAATGTTATTACACTTTTTACAGACTATTTCAACGACAGGTTATCATTGTGTCAGTTTCGTAAACATAGAATAATTTGAAGGTTTCTGACTTTGTATGGTGATATTCATAAATTGATATATAAATATCTAGATAATTAATTGGGTAGCTATATAAACATACTAAACTGACTGTTTCAACAATCTAGAAAAGAAACTTGTTTTTTCATTTTGTCAAAGCAGACACATGTCGATGGCTCAGTGCAAAAGGGACGTAACTCATGTGTTCGTCAAAAGTGAGTTATGATATATTTTTGCTAAGTAAATCAAATGCAACTTCCGTGGAAATTTTGAATTTGAAATTAGTATAAAAACCCATAATGTAATACAGACGTAACTAAATAGTGAAATCGATGGGTCAGTGACAGTGATAGGTTCAGGGGGCACTCGTCTCCTCAACTTATAGGTTCGGGGGGGGGGGGGGAGGGTCACTCATCTCTGCAACTTTTATTTGCCTTCTGCGAAAAACAATCCTAGGAAAAAAATTTCTATCGTGAGTTTTTCAATAATAATGTCAATCCTAGTACTATTCCATATTGTATTATTAGAAGTCCTGTCACACTTAGCAATCATGCCATCAATTTTTTTATAAGCTTACTAATTTATTTGTGCGTTGAATGAACACGAATCACTCTTGTATGTTATGTCGAGGACTGAATCAAGTAGGAAATTCAAATATTTCGCCGTACGCTCACTCTTAATTGAGTTGTTAAGTTGGAATGCATGGACGAAAACACATCATGAGTACCCCCATGAAGTGTGGCACTTTAATAACACATTTTTTTCAAACACTGATTGTACACGTTTATTCCAGTTGTCAAATCGACCTGACAGTCATGTGATAAAAGCTCAAATAGAGACTTTAAATTTTACGACAAAAGTGTGTTCACTATTGATAAACCTTCTTGTTTATATTTCCGAGATGACTGAATAAGATATTAGTCCCAATACTTTGTCAAATATTGATAATTGGCAGGTATTACTCTGCTACTACTAGTACTACTACTACTGCCGCTACTGTTCTGACTGTTTCTATGACTACCATCAACGTTGTTGTCATTGCTACTACTGCAAATGCTATAGAAGAGAGTTTGACAGATAGATAGGCATACTATTTTACTTGAGCAGATAACATACATATCAAGTAATATCTTCTTTAACATAATAAAAGATCGTTCCGTTCCAAAAAATCCGAAAATCTAAACACAACAGAATTCGAAGATGAAGCAAAATAAGATTGAGTGTGGATGTTTATACGCATGTATGCCAATGGGCCAGACACGATTATTTGTCTCAGTGGTGACCCGTATGGTAGTTAGGACAACATTTAAAGGTTCGGATTACAGTATTTTCCATGAATAATATTATCTAGTTATTTGTTTTACCGGGAAACCCCGGTTATAGTTATAGGCGTGAGTGGTTACAGCCACCATGGTAACAACAGATATAGTTCCATGGTGTTTTATTTATATTGTGCTGAGTGTGTTGAGATGGTGTTGTTTACGACCTTAATCGTAAAAGTATGTTCATTAAGTTTATACATCCTAACAGCCCAGTGTGTGTGTGAATGTCTGTCTGTCTGTTCCTCCGGGGGGAGTCCTACAGACGAGTTCGGAATGGATGGGGTGGGTCTTTCTGTTCATAAGGAACCTTGGGATAGTTGCAGGGGGGTCTTGAAATAGTTTGCTCTTTATTTTTGAAAGTTTAAAACTCAGAGCAGTCGTTGACCATGTGCACTTGCAAAATTGCTTGTGGTTTGACGTACCAACACAGTGAATCTTTCAGAAGAGCATGAACAACCTTGAGCGCAAAAACTGGGTTTGAAAAAACATGAGGGTATTTTGGTTGTAGCACTGACAGTTTTTACCCAACTCAAGGGTGTAAAAGACGCACACAGAGAAATCCTAAAATTGTGACTGATATACCATTCGGTGTTTTATTTGTACAGTTTTCCCCAGTCTTACAAATAGTCAATACATTGATCTATACAAATGCATCCCTTTTATGAATACGTTGCATAAAAAAGAAAAACCATCAGTTGAACCTTGAAAATAGGTATTTTGTCATTATCAACAGATGACCATGCACAATAAATATGAAACAGTCCTGTATTAAATCCAAATGCACAGAGGCAAAATATCCCATTCGCCACAAGAGGGCGCTATACTTTCTTATTCCAGTCATTACTATTCTAATTAACATATTATATCATGGTACACCTGTACTAACTAGAAATGTTATATTTCAATGGATGGCATTGACTAATCAATCTGTCGTGTCAAAACACTATAATTTAGTATTCAACTAGTTAATTAATGTTATAAAAATTCTCAAAACTCTTGCAATATTCAAATTTGTTAATTTACCTTTTTTGCATTTGTTGGTTCTTCAAACAGTTATTCTATAAATATACATATTAATTTCAACAAATGATCTAAAATAATTGAAGATATATTGCTGGAAGATAATACCAAAGTTTACTCGCAGTTGTTACATGGAATACTGCTCCTCTTCCTTTGCAAAGACGTAAACAACAAAATATTTATTATTTTTTTATCCTCTTGGCAGCAGTTTTGAGGATTGGTAATTAGGTCTTTTAGCCATTATCTGAACTCAGAAGAAGAACAATAACATTTTCAGAATCACAATCATTTCAATTAAAGGGGTATAATCTGTAACATTATGGCTTTGGGTTGATATGTTTGTTTCACATTGAAACTACCGTACTGATACACATTGAGTAATGTCTGGTATCTGGTAGACCTCTCATCATATACACAGATATGATATGCAAATGAAGTCATGACATAATATTTTGGTTACTAATAAATTTTTAAAAAACGGCACTCTCAGGTTCCAGGATTATGTATACATACAGCCCATTTGACATTAATACACAATCATGGCTGACAACGATCTGATTTAGAGGCTGAAAAGCCTAGTATCAGAATTTTTCCTGTATATTCCTGTATATTTGAAGTTATCGTTCACCAGCTCTGTTTCATAAAACCATGCAGAAACCAATAAGATACTGCACATGCTACACTAAAACAGCAAAATTGCAATTTCTTGCTACATTTTGTCTATTATGAAATAAACCATTTAAACGTACTGCAACTAGACACACACACATCGATGCATTTGATGTGTACACTGTGGCATGTTTGTAGTTCATTTCATTTAAACAAAGTATTGCAAGAAACTGTATTCATTCAATCTTGCTATCTTTAAGTGTAGTGTACATGGTTGTATCAAACAGAGCCACTGAATGGTAACTTGAAATAGGTGGTATGTCAGCTCAGATTCCTCCCAAATAAGTTTAAGGGAGTATTATGTTTGTATCTTGTGCAAATGAGGTCTTAGTTACTGACTCTGCCACTTCCAAGGCGAATGATACCTTGTGTTTAATAACAATTTGGCTGTTAAATGAGATAAAATGCATTGGTTTCCTTCACTTTTACTTATCAGTACGTTGGCAACAATCTGAACTTAGGTGAAAGTGACATACAGTACTTGCAAGGGAACTTCTGTTATGCGTATTGTTGACTGCTCAAATCATTATACAATTACATAAACAATAGCAACAGTCGACAACACATTTAACAGAAGTTGCCAAGGTAGGCCCTATGTTACTTCTGTGCACATTCTGATTCATGCCAGCTCTGTAATGATAAGTAAAAGTATATGAAATAACATATTATATCTTGTTTCACATCCAAGGTTTTACTAAACATAGTGAAATCACTAGTATCCTTTCCCTTTTCCCTTTAAGGTAGAATGCACCTCAGGAACAAATTTTCCTGAAAATCAAAGTTCTTAAAATCTCTCAAAACTTTACCATATGAAAATGTGTTCCTAGTCCTTTTCAATGAATAAAAGAAATTTACAAAGTTAATCATCTTGTTTTCAAGGAAATCAACAATGTTTCATTTCCCAAAGCATTAACACAGTATTCGGCAGCCATATTGGATTCTAAAATGGCCGAATTTTGATGTTATTTTGATCACCATTTCAAATATTTGTATGGTGACCCCTGTTTTTTCTGGACTTTAATTGAAAATAATTTTGTTTTCTAGAACAGAGTAACAGCAAAAGTTTAAGAATATTATTTCCAAGCAGCATAAAAGATAGGTTGATATCACCGACTTCTGCATGTGCCCCCAAATTTTAAATCTTTGTTTAATAGCTCAGATGAAGTAATATGTTGAATTACTGGGTAATATATACAAATGATATTATTCTCCCTGAATTTACAACAATTTCAATGTTTAATCTTAGAATCTTTGCCACGAAATACAAAAAAAAAAAGAGTCGGCAAATAAACTCTAGGTATGTTGTGTTATTGCAACCAATAAATAAGAACAACCTGGTCAGTTGAGTAGAGGCAATTTTCAAGTTTTATGATGGCCTGTGCCTGTGCAAATTATATTTGAAATAATATTTTCCAATATCTTCAGTAACATTTGAAATAATATTTTCATCACCAAGGCATATTGACCTGTTCAATCTTGAGTGTGGCACAAAGCTTAAAGAATGTTCCAATGTTTGAAAAGCATACAAAACTAACCAGTTTACAATTCACATTTGAATAATATTTTCATTAAAGGGGTACAAGCTGAGTTTATACATATTTTGGCCGTAATTTTTTGCTACACGTTCAAAAGGCACTAACAGTATTCTACTTACTGAAGCATACTTAATCACCACTTGTAATTCACTGAACTCAAATCTGCTAGTGAGATACAACTTTAAAAAAATCCGATGACATAATTTATTATATTAAAGTATTATAAATGTTGTTTGAAAGCCCTCCTATGCTGTCAATTTTTGTTAACAATGCCATAAGACAATTGTAATGTAACAGTTATAGAATAGTTTAATCGAGGGTTTATGTAAATATTTGACGATTAAAAAACTTTAAAACTCAGCTTGTGCTGCTTTAAGCAGGTGAGAGACATAATGAATTGTGAAAACATGGATTCAGAGGCAATTCGAAACCATCAGAAGGTTCCCATTGATTGGCATAAACAATTAACATAATGATATCACTCTTTTTCTAACCAATCAGAGTGAACAATTCAAAAGGCTTGACACTGTACCCACATATTAGAAAATATACTGTAATCATATATCTTTTTTGAATTTTAGCTGAATATGCACAAAATTTTTTTCTGCAGAAATAAGTCACTCTAACACACTTCACAGGTTGTCACATTTCGATATTCAGTTGTAGTGAAAGGTGTCAGTTGTGATGAATACGACAGGCCGAACTGATGAGATATTTACAAACGGTGTCTATTATACTTTCCCCTTGCAAAGTCCGCCAAATTAACATGTCCAAAATTACTATTCTGCCAAATTTTTAATGAGCCAAAATAAAAATATGTTTACCGTATCAAAAGAAACGTTTTTTTTCCCACATAAATCCAGAGTACAGTTGGGACAATCTATCATCCTGAGTGAACAGTCTCTACGAGTATTACATGCACATGTAATTGTGTTGTATGCGGAGGCATGTGGTGTATCTTGAAAACAATAATTTCAATAACATTTCAGTCAGGACGTACTTTAAATTTGTCCCATTATTCAGAACATGTTATATGAAAGATAAGGTACTGCCATTTGTAAACTTGTGCAGAAAAAAAAAGTGGCTTTCACATAACATCCATCATGTTACTGTAAACCTGGAAATTTTCACTAAAGACTTATTTTCGTATATTTCGCTGGGTGACAAAAATGCCTTCTTTTGTACATAAACAGTGCACCTGATTTAGTAATTCATAAAAATTAGTCTTCAAGAACAAGTTGAAGATTGTATAATTTTCTGATGGTGAAAATATCTAGGTTTACAGTAATTTTTTAACACCTTAGGATCAAATAGGAGGATAGACAAATTCACTTAAGAGTTTGAAATTGTAGCTGGCATGTACTACTGATAATTATACCATGCTAAAGCCAAGTTGAACAAAAAATTTGGATAATATACTCTTGTTGATCCATGTCACGACAACGTGCATCTATGTCATGATTCTGCTGAATCTGAGATATGAGTTAAAACATTCAAAATTGCCATTACTCTCTCCAATTTTTCTTTGCTATTACTGGCACTGGTATAATTATGTTATTCTCCAATAGTTGTCTTCATTCAGCCGGAAAATACTTGTGAGTTAAGGGCTGCCACTAGACGAGTAGTGACCCCTTAGGTCACTCATACTTTCCTTGGCTGAATGAAGGAAAATATTGGGGAATAATATCTAAATATGCTGGGGGTAAACTGAATTTTTACCAATACCAAAAATGTGTAATGTAAGTATATTGTGGCAAGATTACTGTGGAATTACCAGCCTTGTCTTTGAAGGTAAAAGAGTGGCTAAGAGTTAATGGGGTATCTAAGAGTTTATAAGGTATCTATTAAAGGTTTGATGAGTGTAGAGTAAATAACTTCTAAGACTTCACAGAGTATCCTTGGCAGTCACTGGGTTTCAAAAAGTTCAAGGTATGTAAGAGTTCAAAGGGTATGTAAGAGTTCAAAGGCTATATTAAAAGTTCAAAGGGTATGTTAACAGTTCAAAGATGTGTTAACAGTTCAAAGATGTGTTAATAGTTCAAAGGGTATATTAACAGTTCAAAGGGTATGTTAACAGTTCAAAGATGTGTTAACAGTTCAAAGATGTGTTAACAGTTCAAAGGGTGTGTTTACAGTTCATAGGGTATGTTAACAGTTCAAAGGGTATGATAAGAGTTCATAGGGTATGTAAGAGTTCAAAGGGTGTGTTAACAGTTCAAAGGGTATGTAAGAGTTCAAAGGGTATATTAAAAGTTCAAAGGGTATGTTAACAGTTCAAAGGGTATGTAAGAGGTCAAAGGTATGTTAACAGGTCAAAGGGTATGTTAACAGTTCATAGGATATGTTAACAGTTCAAAGGGTATCCTAGGAGGTCAAGGGTTATCTAAGAGTTCAAAGGGTGTCTAACAATTTAAAGGGTGTCCTTTTAAGGTAAAAGTTCAAAGGGTGCTGAAGGGCATCTAAACGTAAGAATGTTAATGAGGCATATATAAAAAAGTCCTGCATTCAGATGGAAGAAAAGCATTGGTACTATAAACTTAATACATAAATAAATTAGTTTATCTTTTACATATTTTCTATACTCTGAGACATTTCTGTTGGTTTTGGAGTTCTTGTCTGTGGATGACTTCCTGTCTATGGATGGTATCTTGTTCCAGTTCTTCATGACTTGGATGCCACAGTTTGGACAAGAGTCTTTCTATATTGATTGCATAGACTGTATGTGATGGTATAGTACTTCTGTGAACCTATAAACAGAAACAGGAATAAAAAAAACTGATAGCAAAAAATAGTATCAACAATACCTTTATGATCATAA
Source organism: Glandiceps talaboti (assembly GCF_964340395.1). Lineage (NCBI taxonomy): Eukaryota > Metazoa > Hemichordata > Enteropneusta > Spengelidae > Glandiceps > Glandiceps talaboti. Next base: position 7,729,581 of record NC_135558.1, on the reverse strand, counting down.
ATCCTGTGAGAATGAATTATCATGGACCCTGGGTTCAATGTTTTAAATGAAAATTTCTACTCACAGAGTCAAAAAGAAATTGGAAGTGAATTACATATTATGCTGGCATCTTGTCAGCATTGTCATGGGTGTACTACAGCGTGTCTCTTCAAAGACATCTGATAACAGCCCATTGTAGCATGTCCCTGACATCAGTGAAAATTTGGAATTTATGATAAAATCCTACTGCATACATGTATTTTGAATAAATCATATAATTACATACGTACCTTACTTGAGATTACTTGCAACAGTGCGTGTGATGTGCAAGTGTGGAGGGTTGCAGATTGATGAATGGATTGTATAAGTGAATGACTTGTTGTCAATGGCAACACGCTTTTATGTGGAAGTGTTGAAGGTTGTGGTTTTGATTACTTACCTGTAAAGCTTGTAAAAGATCAAACAAAGAGACCGGAGGTAAGGATGGAGGAGGATAATTGCCAGCTAACAACATGGCAGCTTCTCGTTCCCCGCCTTCTAATGTGGGCCTATCTGCTGGAACCTGGCCATGTGTTATGTCTGCTGTTGAACACACACTGTTAAAAGAAACAAAAAAAAAAGATTAAAAAAAGACATTATTTTATCACTTGATACCAATTTACTTGTTATTCAACTTATTTGAATGTCCACACAAAACATTGTCATTGTGCAAGAGTAACTTGTAATGGGCAATGTACATGTACTATGTGTGAAATGACGATAGGAATAAGTTTGGAAATTGACAAGGTTCATTTTTCAAAACTCAAATTTTAAGTTTAAGTCACTTGAGTGGTAGGTTATTCACCTAAATAGGAAACAATTAAATGATACGTTGCAAATTATTTGCATAATTAGTCAGATTGTTTGCATAATTAGTCAGATTATTTGCATAATTAGTCAGATTATTTGCATAATTAGTCAGGTTATTTAAGATATTTGAGATTGCCATTACTGTATGAATGGCATAATATGGACTGAGCTTACCTATCTTTTATGATTGAAAATTCTTTGGTGGTTTTCCTGAGTTGTTCTGGCTTTGTTGGGCAACCTATTCCATACCGAACACATCCTTCACGTAGCCTGTAGCCATGGCGTTGACTACAAACAATTGCTAAAATATTCTTTAAATGTTGCTGAAAATAAACATTGAAAAATCATACTTACAGTACATATCTAGTCACTGATATATCACCAAACATTCCTCTTCACATGTTTTTTTTTTGTGTTCAATCAATTATTGCACAAAACTGAATTCAGCAAAACTGTGTCCTGTGTACTTATTTCAAATACATTACATATGCAAAACACCTCATTAACAAGCAAAGCTTTACATTCATACCATCCTTGTACATTGAGAGCCATTTGGACTAAGAACTTCAAGGCATTTGAAATCTACAACCTAAACATTCTATGATAAATCCATTAATTATGCAAAATACCACATTAACACATTTTACATAATTTGTATAACTAGCCATTTTGATAAAGAGATTGATGACAATGACAAATTTGTCAAGTATCAAATTCTCTATACATCTCATTGCCTAATATGCAAATCAAATCATTAGTATGCAAGTCATCCAAATTATTCCGAAATATGTATAATACTTTACTTTCAAGATTAAATTTTCAAAATAACTTTTGTCAAAGTTTGTAAATACTCACCTCTACTGCCAACTGTACTAAATGGACACAATCATCTGAAATACCCTCTAGTCCATATTCCCAGGCTGTGACAAACATGCAGCCATGTATCATGGATACATCTGGTAAAAATAAATCTCTTGAACAAAATACTAATGAAGATTCTTCCGGAATGCCTTTGGGAAGGACTTGAGGTATGTCCATATATGGAGATGCAGGAGCAAATCGATGCTGTAAAAAAAATTTTTTCCTTAATTTGACGATGATATTGGATAAGTTTCATACTATTGTCTCTTTTTCACCAATAATAACAGCAAAGCTGGTGCCAGGAGAATGTGGATATATGCAAAAATGAGGTACTAATTTACAAATACCATGATTATTGCGAACTTTCAAGCAACAAGAGTTAACAATTTGAGGTCATTTAATGGGAAAGCACAGAGATGGTTATTTTTGGGGTGTGATAAATACTTGGATGGCACAGCTATTCCACGTACAAACCTAAAACAAATGAATAATCCTTTATATCTGCTGTGTTTTCCTCAAAATCTCTGGTTCTTGAGTTCTCCCTGTAATGGTTGATCACTTACCTCAAAATTAACTTTTGTTGGCTTGGATTTCTTAAATTTTTTGACCCCTTTCTTGATTGCCATTCTTCCAGCTGCTTGACTACTGAGGATGGATGAGTCTTTACCACTTATTACTAGAAAGAAAAGGAAAAAGTTATAATGATGTTACCTCAATTGAACACATGTATGTTTTGACATGATTCCAGTATGTTTGATCTTTAAGTGGACATTCTTCTGTTGTTTTACTTGCTAGAATACAACTCATCAACCAATGAGTATGTGTACACATAACCATTGGTGTTTTGTCTGTATGAATATTTAAGGTTCGGAACTCAAATTTGAAATAGCCCTGAACAGAAAATGTGTTGCTATGAAAGCAACGTTACTGACATGCTGACATTTGTAGATGTGCATATATGATTCCAAGTGATTTCTTGGTTGATATTTCACAGATGAATAACAAATAGCTAAAGTTTGGATATCTTCAACTTAAAGATGTAATTCTGATTACGACTTATACCATGGTGTGACAACTGGTTGTTTCACAATTCTTTATAATCCCATAGTCCTTTGTGTTTGAGCATGCTCAGTCTGGATTGCAAGTTTCCTATGGTCATGGTGTAGGACAACCACAGGATAAAATCCATACATTCTGTTTGAAGACAATAACTTCACTTGTGCATTGTACATTAACATTTATCCTGTCTACCAATTACCATCCGTTCATTGTGCTATGTTTTATGTGGATATACTGACCCTGTGATGTTCCTAATGTTTGGCACTTGGTGAGAATTGCTAGCAGAAATTCATTGTGATAATGCACTGAAATAAGAGAGAAGAGAATTCATGAATATATAAATATGAAATTCACAAGTAATACGGAACAGTATACTATAGCCAAGACATGGTAAAGCAAATGAAAACGAATGTTGTGATTCTTCTAATCTACCTTTCAAAATATGTAGGGTAGATATTGATAATGTTACCTTTCATTTAGTTTTTTTTTTCTCTTTATGATGTTGTTTACTGTTAAAGATTAATAAACACAACAGCTGAACACTCCTTTAGACTAAGCTACAATCATAACATTGACTGGGACTCAGTTTCTATTATTGATACATCCCCACATGATTTGATTACTTCCTGAGAAAAAGATCAAGGCAGACATCAACATCAGACGCTACAATCCCATGATCAACAGAACCCCCCCCCCCACCTTACATATACAATTGGCTGATCATACTGCCACCTAGTGGTCAGCTTTGACTATGCAATTTGTTTGATGAGTATTGTCAACCAAGACAAATCAAAAGCTCAATGCTAATAAACTGTGAACTGCTTGTGTCTTATAACATGCATTATAAGTTATTTGATCTACCAAGCTGACACACACAGTACAATATATAATATGTTTCTATTGCCTAGACTTACCATTGTCTGATGACAATAGTCTTCTTGCTTCTAAGTCAAATTCTTCTTTGTTGATCTGAAAATAATACGGAATGAAAGTCAAGTCTATAAATCTGGCTATTTTAATTTGGCAAAAAATATATTTTAAAAGTGATATCAATTGTTTGATAACTATTCTGTTTCAGTTTTGCATAAGTTATCTATCATGACTTTTGAGTACATACACAATTTTTGGTAATATTTTGAATTTTTTAAATCAATGATAAATTTTGACACTTTTGATCTTCAATACAAAAGCTATGACCATGAAAGAAATAATACTGGTAGTAGTTGTTGCACCATGTCTTGACAAAAAGTGGAATAACTTGCCTACTACTGTAACATCACAAACTATGAACTCAACAAACACAGATTTGACACAATGGAATGACTTCACTTATACACTGACTGTACGCCTCTAAACAGTAACTTATTACATGCTATGATATGATATATGATATATGATAAAAGAGATAAAAGATATGATATATGATATTATATATATGATATGATATGATAAATAATATTATATAATTACCTTTTGTCTATACCATAATTTCATATTAGCCCAGTACCTGATGACAAAAATTTACAGAACAGATTATGCAGAATTTCATAAATTGTTCATGAAAAACTCAACAAAAATTAAAGACAGTTATATTGGTTAAATAAAACATTGAATAATCACAACGTTGCTTTGGTGATACTTTGAACATACTATATATAACAAACATTCAACGAGTCCAATAAAAATATGGCCTTATTTCCCTGTGCTGTCAGAAAAATCATGTTTTTAATATATTATTCGGGAAACGAGTGCAGATTATTAAAGTTGAAATAACACGACTTTCATGTATATGATTTTTTAAATACAAGATGAGGTAAGAGATCATGTTTCAATGTTTACTTCATCATTGCAGTTTAGTTTCAACTTTCGTGTCGTTGACGCGAAGACATATTATTAGTTGTTGCGTACACATCATAATGTATGTCAAAACGAAGCGTCAAAACGGAGGAATCATTCATCTACACACGTGAGTCATCTCATTTACAACCAACATTGAATCAATTCTGCGTGTTGAACAGTATTTGGTTGGCTCTACCAACCCAACTTCAACGTTGAAATAGTAAACTTCCACCGGCGTGGACGTGTGAACTCGTTTCACTTCCAGTGTGCGGGCATTACGTTTGTAAACATCGTTGATCGTGTATGTGCGGAAACGATGAAGGCCATTCGAAGTCAATATTTTGCGATCTCGTCATAATTTAGTACTGTTACATACCAAAGATTCTTTATGATTCTTCGTGTAAATTACGCTCACAAGATAAAACTTACTGTTTAGTGTTTTCGCCTAAAACATCGGTCAAGTTACTTCTAGCGGTATTCAACTCCGTCACGGCAGCCATTTTGGACTGACAAGGAAAACGCCCTCACACAATTTCTTCAAGAAAACGTACGTTTTTATGTGCAGCATGCGACATCGGAAACTTCCATCGGTTGAAACGCTGTTGTCGTCTTTCAATAGACGCTTAGTAAGTTATCTAGATCTCTATGGTAACGTTATTTTAAAAATGACATAGGAATAGTATCGAACTGTTAAAAGTGCTTTGTACTATATGTAGACAACCAGATTCTGTTGAACAGCTGAGAAATGTTATCAAAAGCAATCGTGCTTTTTGCTACATATAAATGACATTGTCCTATTACACTGCTTATATGTAGACTAAATCAAACGGCATAAATATCAATAAACTGGTGTTTTTTGTTGTTGATATGTTTTTTATTTGTAATTTGTAATTGATTACTTGTTCCCCTTAAAATGTCATAGGCTATATTCGATAGAAGCCAGCTGCAGCCTACCGCGAGAGTTCTAAAATACAAGTTATAATTTTGTAATTAGGAATATCCTCAATTTTACTTCATTGCAACGTAAGTTGTTATTTACATTTTGTAAACGTTTAATGGACAGCAATAATACTGTTATTTACAGTTAACGTTGTGTACATTCTGATTCCTGTTTCCATTCTAGCTTTTGGAAACACTCTAGGTCGATTCTTTACTAGTGCTTTTTGTGCTTTTTAGACTTTAATTTATGGGGGGGGGGGTCACTTCAGTGTTACATTTTAGTGTTTTCTCTTTCTTTCTTTTTTATTTGCATGGGCCACTGGCCTGAAATAAAGAATAATAAATAATAACAATACATACTGCGTGTCCAGGAATCCTTGCTATATCCGTATCAGTATTATTAGCAAGAACTTCTACCAGTATATATTATAAATATGTTGAGTCTAACAATAGATAGTAAATCATCGTGTCATCATAATTCAATATATAATTATAGAAAACTGTGGTTTGAATTATCCACAATGGCATATCAAACATCGATCATAATGAGATCCATATGGGTCATATGCACCTTATTGCAAAAAGGAATTTGACAAAATAGACCCATATGTACATACAGTTACTGCCACAATTGCGATCACGACATTTACCGGTTCGTTACTATTTATATGAGGTGATATATGAGCTATACTTTATAGTGTCACAGTGGTGTACGTAGATGCACTTTTCCTAGCTTGTTTGAATTTACGGTAGTCGACTAGTACAATTGTTTACTTCATATCTACGGAACAGGCATCTGCCTTAAGTTGAAAAATACAAGCACACATCAAAGGCCTTCCTTTGAAATCTACAAGCTAACACTTTGAAAGGCAGGCCTATGAAAGATGCATTTTTTACTACATGCATTTCAAGAAAGGTTGAGATCAGCAATATTCCTAAAAGGGAGAAGTGTTCCCGCAAACCAGAGCATATGTACGTTTATAGACGGTGCCGTAAAGAGGTATCGTAAAGATCGGGAGGCTTTACGACTCGATATGAAACTAACAATCCTGGCTTTTAGTAATTTTCTTCCCATTCCCGAGGCTGTTTTGTAATGGTGATGATGTTTTGGTTTTTGATCCTGTAGATCGTAAAAGAAATTGAATATGTGTGTGTACGTACACGTAAGCAATGATTTGCAAACGTCACAGTACATTGATATAAATACTTGAAAAAATATTTCATTCTCGGGTACATTACGGTCTGTGATTGTGTATAAAAACAATGATATGGTTAAAGGGTAAGATAGCATCTCCTAAACACTATGAAATTACATAAAATGTGTATGATAGGCACAGTCGTTCGGCGATCCCTCGATGATTCAGCTGTAACACCAGTCCTTCACTACATAATATTCTTTTGAATGCTAGTGAAATTGTTTTCTGTATGCAAATGTTGTGATGACGTCATCATTTAAGTATCAAAACTTGCACGTTTTTGAACTATCAAAACCGGGAGGACAAAGACTCCAGAAATCGCCGAATTGAGACATTATACATTATTTTCGATTGTTATGTTACAATATCTAGGTAGAAAGAAATTTCTAAATTAATCATTTTTTAGTAAATTTGATGTTGAAGTTACCATTGTTATGCAAATATAGGTAACAAATAAAGATAATTAGTCATACAACGAAAATGATTAATTTAGAAATTGGGTTGGGCCTTAGAAAAAATATAATAGGGAGGGGGTTCCAGTTTGTATAATTCCTCCGCCTGTCCCTCGTAAATCAATGAAGGAATGTTGTGTTGTATCCATGTGCAGGCCTTATGTTAGAATTCAGTTTTCTTGTTGTGAACTTGTAATTGTTTGTTTATTGTAATAAGTAAAATATTAAACTTTCAGTTTGGTATACAGCACGTTATCTGTAGCTAGCTGGTCTACTCCAGGCTGTAAATGCACTCAAAATACTCTGTACATGTGTTGTAGATGCGACTGTGAAATTTATCCACACATCCACGAAAGACTGACTTTAATAGACCACTGCGGGAATTTACCATAGGCCTATAGCTAAATGTGCTTGATAGCATGGTTGCTTTTAATACCCGGATAGTCTAGTTACTATACGATACGAGCTACGATACGATCGTAGTATCGTAATCATATAGGAACTTGACTACTTAGGGGGGGGGGGGGTCCTACATAATTTGTAGGAGTTTAACAAAAAAAAGTCTTTTTTTTTCCAAAGTTCAAAGTTCAACCTTTCCTGCCATTGTCGAAATAACGGTGGTGTTGCTCTAAATACTCGTCATATTTGGTACTACGAATGGGAATTCTATGCGTCAACTATGCGTAACTTATAAGCTTATTTTTAATCGCCAAACATCGTGAAAATGAGTTTAAACGGGGTGTACAATAGGCCTAATGTACGAATGGATGTCTTAAGTACTTTGAAATGAAAAGGGGAAAGAGAATTAATGCTTTCAATAACCATGATCACTTACGAGATTCGATAACACTTCCACTTGCCAATGAATTTTACAGCATGGTCTCGTGACTCGTGTCTTTTCAAATGAATTTCTTATTCAAATACCAAAAATTGATTGGATTTACCTGTCCTACCAGAATGTTTGGCAATAGCCTACTACAACTTAATTTGAACATTTAAGAAAATCCATTAAAGGCAAAAGTTTGACGTCAATCTGAATCCTATAGAAACTTAAAAGAAAACATTGTCAGTAAAATGGAACAACATGAACAATGCTGCATTGCCAAGTGAATATAATGTAAGAAATAAATCTTCATATCTGAAAGGTTATTATTGATCGTATAGCTTTTTCTGTGTTGTTTGTTTCAAAGCTAGTAAACTTATTCTATGGAAGAATGCATCTGTTACAAACAGGAAAACGACATGTAATGGGGAAGTGTGCCAGCCATGTGTCGCATGTCATTTTATATGCATTGTATAGTTCTTACGCGCGTTTAAGTTAAAGCAGACGTGGCAGTTCATTGAGCAAAGAACGCTGGGTATGTCCTCTTCCTGCTCCGCCATATTGATCTGACTATCGGAGCGACCGTGTCTCCGTCTCTAGCGTGGCTTTGACATTTCAGAAAAATGTCGTCACAGAATGAATTGCTTAGCAAGGCGGAGGATGTTGCTGATCAGGTAACGTTGATTTGTTTTGCTATATCTATCTCTCCACCAATGCTACTGCGTAATTTATATGATGTGTACCTTGTTGAAAACCTGTGCACTCCCCGTGTACCACTACCAGCATATGTAAACGCCGTCAGTAGCATTTGATCGGTCGCCGGAACAAGGCGATCGCACATCAGCTGGTTTCTACAGCCGGTTCAGCTGTCACCCCTCGTGTTGACGCCACTGCATGAAGCCAGTATCGATAAAATTATAAAAATGTATTCCAGAACAGAAGTACATGTACGCGATTGGGCAATCAGAAACAAAATGTCTGTCAGAGCAGAGATCACAACCTAAATTATTTCAATCACTACGTCTCTCTATGTCTGCTCCACAAGCGGAAGTTCCCTGCGTCAAACTAGTATCTAACATTTATGAGGGTTGTTTTGAAAATCAATATCACTGGGATATTTTGTCAGGAGTCGATGCAATGGAACTCTTATATTTTGTGTCAACAGCTGTTTAATAACATTGACACTACACCCATTCCTGTGTAACTGGCTAATGAGTAAATAGAATTTTACCGCTATTGTTGCATGATGAATGCGTCGAGTTTTGCATCATTTTGATAGAAAACACAACATTTTGTGTGTATACACAGAAAGGTTACCACCAAGACAGAAAGCCCAGGACTCAGAACTAACTATATACACAGACCAACAAGATAAAGATATCCCATTGTAATATCTTAATTCTTATCAAATAAACAATGATAAAACACATTGTACAGCTGCATGGAATCTATCCATATGGTAATTATTCAATACTCTATATATATGGCATGGATGCTTCAATTATTATGATTTAGTAGGTAATTATGGACTAATAAAAATCATTAATGATTAAATTACTTGTATTAAGTTCATTAGAAATGAGAAAAGAGACACCTTGTGAATATAATTAGTTGTGTGCTGTGCAGGACTGTGCTATGATGAATCAGTGGTTGGCATATGATGATGCAGGGTCATTTATATCACCCACGTGTGTAACAGTGGGAACTTTGAATTAATGATAGATTTTTACCTTGCCAGAAAAGCAGAGACAGAACATAGTGAGCATTTAGCACAGTGAAGTAATCAATATGGTGTTGTGTTGTGGGAAGTGTACGTGGACAAGTTTTTACTAAAAATCACAAATCAGATTGACACTTCCGGAATTTGAAAGATGAGGGGCATATATGCAGAACAGTGTCCACATATTGAAGATGATATTAATTTGGTTTGTGTTAGGGATTCTGACCAACACTATTTGTATCCCTAACCTAACCCTAGCCTGCATGTATACACCCTAGTTTGAATACAAATGGGTGTTGATTGTACTGTTGGTCTGCTGTTTGCCATTCTCGCCAGGGTGTAGTTCCATTAAGCATATTTGAAACTGAAGCGTCTTAGTTTCCTCAATTTTAATACTGTTTTTTTTTTTTTAGTTATTGGAGTGACTCTGACTACACTAAATAGCGAGTACACATTTGATTTCAAGCACACTGTAACCATTACTGAGACCAACAGGTCACCTATTGCGCTCAATAAAACATTTTTGTTTTGTTTTCTCTTTTTCACTAGGTTCTGAGACATAGTAAGCATGTACTGCCACACATAGCCAGATTGTGTTTGATCAGTACATTTTTAGAAGATGGAATTCGTATGTGGTTTCAATGGAATGAACAGAGAGACTATATAGACTCCGCCTGGGGTGTAGGGTATTTTCTAAGGTAAGAATCAGCTTTGCTATGAAGGGTATTTTCTAAGGTAAGACAACATACTAGTGTACACGTGGCTGTACCTTTTAGTGTGAATAGTCTCAAGTTACCGGAACACTTGTTGTCAAAGTTATATGGTGATACTTCCTGTGGCGTTTGGGCCTCTTACCTGTTTCTTCTTATAATGGCCCCAAGAATTCCGTAAATTTACCAGCCAAATCACACAACCTAAATAAACCTATCCTGAAAGTACAAGCTGTGTGTTTTTTCTGTGGTTTGTTTCATTTTCCCTTTCAAAGACTCCAGGTTTGTTTGCAATTTTAAGAGAGAAAAGGTCACTCAGAAGGAAGTCTATCAAATATATAACTGGAATATTATTTATGTAACTTAATTACAGTTTAAATATTTTGATTTCAAATTGGTTGTCAATGCCAGCTTTCAAAGTTCAGGGATAACACTAACTTTAGTCAGAATTTTGCAGTAAACTTGACGGCTCAGATCTGTAGATAAAGGTCTTTTGGCCAAAGTACTTGACCTGAAAGGTCACAAGTCATATAAATTCATCAGCTGGGGTCAACATGTCCATGTCAGGGGTCACGGTGTAAAGGTTTCATGATGTTATTTGATGCATGAAATTTACATTTGGCAGAAAACAGTATTTTCCTTCATAACTTGAAAAATCGTAGATGTTATTTGTATTCATTGACTGGGGTAGAAATGTCACTTGGTATTATAAAATGCACTATTTTCCTTATTTTTGTAATGCTTAGTAGTATGACTTGCTATGATGAAAAGCTAAATTGTTGTAGACAAAGAATATCAGGGTGTGATAAAGAAAAATGTACCTTAGCTTTCTAGACCAGTAAACTTGGAATTTATGGCCACATCACCACTTGTTGTAATTTTATCCATTCAACATGTTACCTGAGCTCTTTGTACAAGAGTGGTTGATTTGTGTGACAAAGTCTTATTGTGTAGGTGTAGTGTTTGACCCAGGGGTCACCACAAAGAGTCATCACCATTCACATACACAGACTATTATGGCCACTATATTTTCACATGGTACTTTATTTTCAAACATTTTCTGTCTCTTGTTTTGATAAAATGCAACATAATTTGTCTAACAGCTTACATGTTGTAATAACATCACTGTGGAATTGAAATCACCACCAAACAGCTGACACTTTTTGCAGCAAAGATTAAATGACTGACAATACAGTATTTCAGAGTGAAAGGAATGCATGCTGTAATAATAATAAGTAAGTTGATATAATCTGGGATTTATAGATATTACTGGGAAGGAACAATGAAAAATAATTAACTTAAAAATTATCTGTTTTGAATTGTCAAGGGCAAATTGTCAGACAGTAGGTATGTGCACTGCACAATTGTATGTGGAGAGAGAGAGAGACTTGATGTGGTCAACTTAACTTTTATCACTCTGTGTCATCACACTTGTTTTTGTCCTTTTCAGCTTTTAATGAATGTGTTTCCCTCAATTTGTTTGTTACATCTGTAAAGTTCAGTGTTGAACAATTCTTGAACTTCTTGAGAGAAGGCTTGTAAATATTGGACCCCAGTAATGAAGTCCAGTGTACATTTATTTTCAGAAAATACAAACAGTTTGCCCACTGATATGTTTGTTGAATTTTGTTAGACACTTAAATAAGCGGGAACGGACTTGACTGGTTGCCAGACAACTAATTTCCATTTTCCCCGTTTTCCCATCTTATTGAAATTACTGTATGAATTTTCTTATGTATTTGTATCTTATTGTTATTATGCATGTTTGGGAACCCTGTTAGTAGGAAAGTTGAAATGTGATAAAACTGGCATAGTTTCCCTAGCGTGAAAGGTCCAGGCAATGATTCTGCTTATAAAGTGCACTCTCCCAGGCCGACTAATGATTGGACCTTTATGGCTATAGTTTACATTATACCTTAATTTTATGTGGGAACCTGTGTAATATGACTGGGGGATACTGGGTAGATTGAACCTGTGTAGTATGACTGGGAGATACTGGGTAGATATTACCTATGGCTACTTTACCACCCTTAACAAAAACACTGCACAGACTTACAGGCATGGTTTGAACTCTATCCACATCATGTCTGATGGACACGCTACATGTAGTGCAGATGCAAATCTTGATTATGCTAGGAAGTTTAGTCAGTCCACTGTAGCTGTGATGTTCTCTCTGGTTACTACTAAAACATATCTGATTAATTTTGATTTCACTGTTTATTGTATCGGCCCATAAATATTATACTAACCATAACAATGATAAATGGAATAACAAGCAACAAAAGTGTAATAAGATCAACCTTAAAGCAATAAATTATATGCCAAATTATGCAATTCACTACATTGGTAGATATTCTGACACAAACGATGAATTAGTATAAAGCAGTGAACTATGGTGTATGTCAGATTATGTAATTCACCAGATTTGATTCAGGCAATTTTTCTTATCAATCATTGTTCAATGTAATGAGTAAAACCAAAGCACAGAAAACAGTTACTAGCTTGACATAAGTTACAATTCATTTTCTTATCATTGTTGTTGACCAAGTGAGAATCTTGAAAACTAAGCAGTGTTTGTCAAGGCTATAGATAAAGACAATGATCTTGAATATGGCTGAACTTTGACCTCAGGGGTACTTGTATGTTCAAGATTAATATTAATGAAAATAATGACCGTCTTTAAAGTCCAAATTTAACTTTGGAAATTTATGATCACTGTGCAGTGCTCTTAGTGTTCTAATATTACCTGGTAAAGCATGAGAAAACTGCAATACCCGGAGAAAATTCTGAAATACAAACCTTGGCAATTTACAGGTCTAGTTTTGAGTAGGACTAGGAGTAAAATCTAGGTGATAAAAACAGTTGTTGGGCAGAACTTTAGAATAAGCCTACATAATCATTAGGGTATCTCTGTGATAACACTTAATGCGAGAACCTGGGATTGAAACCCTGACCAATAATCAAAACCTGATGATGCTGGTTGGGTTCACATCAAGCATGCAATGGGAAAAGGCAGTTTAAATGTATGCCATGCCATGACAGGGCGCCCTCATACATCTGCTAGTAGGATAAAGGCATTGACGGCCGAGCAACATGACATATCTTACAGTGTAGAGGCTAATGCACTAACTACTTGGCCACAGTACATAGAACCTTTGAGTGTGGAAACAACCAAACAGAGAGAATGTGGCAATTGACAAACTGTTGTAGTACTAAATAACCAGATGCACAATACACACAATCTCTATAAGCAAAGCTATAGGCACAGAAGTGAATTGGGATTGTTTTTACTGTATGTAGGCATGTGTACTTGTCAACTAACCAGTGTTCTTGTTTTATTTCTTGCAGTTCTCTTTTTGTGTTTCTAAATCTCATTGGTCAGATAGGAGGATGTATTATGGTGCTAAGTAGGAAAAAGGTACCAGTAGCTTGTGGTCTACTGCTGTCAATTATTGCATTACAGGTAAGTTGAAAATAAATCAATTGATCAGTCAATCAATCAATCAATCAATTGTGTGATCAATGAATGAACCAATCAGCCAGCCAACCAACAAATCAGTCAGTCAACAACCAACCAACCATCCAACCAACCAACCAACCAACCAACCAACCAACCAGCCAGCCAGTCAATGAATCAATCAATCAATCAATCAATCAATCAATCAATCAATCAATCAATCAATCAATCAATCAATCAACCAATCAGTCAATCAGTCAATCAATCAATCAATCAATCAATCAATCAGTCAATCAGTCAATCATTCATTCAATCAATTTATCTTGGTCTAAGAGATGAATGTCCACTTACAGGATACTCGTAGACAAGCAAGCAATTATCTTTGACCTCTTTATATGGTAAACAAAGATAAATAAATATATGTATGCCTCAAATAACAAAACTCTGTTTACAATATTCTCCTTAAAAGAAAGTAACATGGAAGCTGAGTTCTCTTATAGTTTCTAAGCATTCTTTTGATATACTGAAAATCTTTCAGCAGACTGTTTCACCCTATGCAAAATTTGTATCAAAACACTACTCCAGACCCAAGATGCCCTCTCCTTAGTTGCTATAGCTGTCAACAGCAGAGGTGTTGTTGATCTCTGAGCACTCTTGTGTTCAACATGTGGATGTATTTTTTCTTTCTGATCTTCCTTTCCTGATACTTTGTGAACAATTTGTGTAAAAGTAAGAGTGTAAAATTCCAAATCCATCAATTTGTACAAAAAGTATACAAAGCTAGTTTCAAGATTTGGGTATTTTGATGCGATATGTTTAATAACCCTCCCAATTTTTTTTTCTTATAGACAATTGCCTATAGCATATTATGGGATGCTAAGTTTTTGATGAGGTAAGTGTACAGCTCAAAAATACCTTACCAATTTGCTAGCCTGATGTCAACTTGGTTTTAACACCAGGCTAACTTGGGATGTTGCAGGCTATATTCTTACAGTTGTTTCTGTATGCTGGGGGAGTGTAAGTGCTATCCTTGTGTTAGCACTATGCTAAGGTAATGTTCATCCAATTCTAGTCCCCTCGGGAAGCCATTCTTGACTATACTGCAAATCGAAATGATGTGGTCAGTGTGTAAATATTGGATATGTGTGAATGTTGATTGTGTATAACTGTCTGTAACCTGGCAAGGAGAGAGATCAGTTGTGACAATTTCATGATTTCATCTTTCTTTTCGTTGTAGGAATCTTGCTTTAGCAGGAGGCATCATTCTTCTGTTAGCAGAGAGCCGAGTGGAAGGCAAGAGTCTGTTTGCTGGTGTACCTACTCTGGGCGATAACAGTCCAAAGAATTACATGCAACTCGGAGGTCGTATTCTACTAGTTCTTATGTTCATGACGCTACTTCGCATGGAGATGTCTGCCTTTCAAATGATCCAGAATATTGTTGGTATGGCCTTAATACTCTGTGTAGCTGTCGGCTTCAAAACTAAACTTTCAGCGTTAGTCCTGGTTGTCTGGTTAACCTGTTTGAATGTCTACTTCAACGCATGGTGGAATGTCCCCGAATACCGACCCATGCGCGACTTCCTTAAGTATGATTTTTTCCAAACACTGTCAGTCATAGGGGGATTATTACTCGTTGTTGCCCTCGGCCCTGGGGGAGTTAGTTTAGATGAACATAAGAAAAAATGGTAGATAAATTTTTCTGACAAATATTAAAATATTAAAACATAATAACACCGGACTAATAAGCAAAAAAAAAATGAAAAGAAAAAGTGAATTTTTCAAACACATTTGAGTATTGTTGCATTTATGACATTAATAGTGCCATGGCTGGCACATTGCTATACATATAAACATAGCATACACTACTTACGGTGAAGGCTGTAATAGATGGGAGATCAAATTTTTCAAATTATTGAGTCAAAAATTCAGCAAAAAATTCATAATCAAGCAATAACTTGTATCAATGCTTTTGAACTCCAGTTATCTATGTTTACATCTGAAATTGAACTGAGAGGAAATGATAAAAATGATTTTGTTTACAATATGTGTGATTTGATATCCCATCCATAATAGTACTCTGTGACCTCAAACATCATAGGAATCGAGTAACCTAGTCATGCTGTGGAGACACACACCGTGTTGTTGACTAGAAAACATAATGTCAAATGCGTGTGATGAACCACCGTAAAGGATATACCTGATGTAGTGAACAGATATATTGACAAGCAAATAGTCCATATTAGAGTTTTGATTCACAGTCCAGAAACACCTTGCACTATGGTTTCATCTTTTTTCTGCCATTTATTTGATAACTTCTTATCTTAGTGTTATATTTTTATTGTTCTCAAATGTATACGTCATATTGTAAATCGAAGAACAACAACTGTGCCAGGGTGAATGAAAGGTTATAGCCCCCTCAGAGCTGTCACCACACAACCACTGCCACAGCTGTTATTCTTACTCTTTAAGATTAACCCAAGGGGCCTCAATTGACCCCCTCCCCCCACACTATTTGAGGCTCTGCAGCATACATAGAATTATCAGCGTACATGTAATGAATCCAGTAATTTTTTTGACCCAACCCCAAGAACAGTTTATTCTAATTATTGTAATTCCTTTCTTGTCTTGTGTCATCTGTAATTATTTTAAGTGTGATATGTACACATTTTGTATTATATATATTGTCAACTTTCAAATATTTGTGTTTTTGACCTCGTCATCTTTCAAGTTTCTGTGATGTCAACTTCTATTTTACATGGCATGCACAGATTGACAGAGGCAAGGTAATGACACAGACATGTAATTCTTATGTTATTTCCATGTGTTTTAGTCAGCTAAAATAAAGACTCAATTCATGGCTAGATTGATGACTGCTCTAGGGTTCATAATAGGGGCTTTCAGTATATCCGCTTGGAGGTGTGGCTTCCACCATTGGTAGTGTACAGAAAGTGTTGGCAATTTTCACAATAAAATGTTTATATTGTGTTGTAGATTCATCACAATGCTGTGAGCGTTCCCTTAGGGACTGTATCGAAGGAGACACATTGTGTTTAGATTTCTAACTGCATTATATGAAATGGACCTCATAAGTAAGTTAATTGTAATAAATTTGAATTGAGGTCGTTACTTTATGGTGTATCTCATTGCATTGTACTATGGTCACAATTTTGTAATTTCCTGCTCCTCTATCACTTCCTACTCCGCTTCTTTCTCTGATTACAATGAATGTGCAAATCATGGAAAATCAAAATGTGCAAGGAGTCAAATATTTGGCAGTTTGTCATAAGTTCATGTGTTTTTGGAAGAAAATTTTACAAGCTACCAAAGGATTTACCTTTGTAATGTATAGCGCCCTCTAGTGGTGGTTAAGCTTAATAGAAATGTATCTTGGTGACTTGTTGATGAAAACTTATTCACTGCATGCAAGCTGCAGCTGACAGTATTTGGCATCATTTGAGGGCGAGTTCTTTAAACAAAAGTGTTAGGGTGACCGACACTAGAGGGCGCACTTTGTTGGACGATATATACATGTAGATCAACAGATTAATTGTTCTCAATATATCTGTTGCCGTCAGAAATGCACCAGTTTATAATTTTATGTTGCCTTCATAGTCTAGCTTAAGACCAAAGTATATTTACTACTGTTTGAAAGACTTATAAACTTTCACTTTCACCGGTAAATTTTCTGATGTATTCATTTGGTAAAGATATGTTGTAGATGTAGAACGTAACAGTAAAATTTTAATTTATAGTAAGGAATTGTTTCACTCACCTCCAGATATGAACTTCCCAGTATATTTTTCATTAATGTGAAATCATTTGATTTCAAAAGTTATGTGGTTCATTTCATTTGATGTAAGAAAAACTGAAATAAATTTTTTAAAGCAAAATTGTTTGTGTGCGTAATGTCGTTTCAGTGTTTTTGTGTGGGTATGAAACTGAAACCAGTTTGATTATACATAATTTCATCATGTGTAAATGTACTAGTGCTGTGAGTTACTTATGACTGTATATGACCAATATTAATTGTGAAACATTGAAAACAACTGACAGGAGAGCTGTTTTATATGAATACACCATATTCTAGTTATCAGAAAGACAAAAAGATTGTGTGCGTCATATACATACATAGATGTAGATAGATACATACATACATACATACATACATATACATACATACATACATGCATGCGTGCATGCACGTGCACACACACACACACACACACACACACATACATACATACATACATACATACATACATACATAGAGACATACACAATTTGCATGGTCTCAAAAAGAAATTGGGACAGGTCCCAGACTGGAACTGGGACCAGTCTCAGACTTTAACTGGGACCAGTCCCACATCGGTGAGTTTTGGGTTTTGTCAAAATGTGAGTTCCACATTCAGGTTTGAGCTACTTTTACATACCTCAATTTACTTATACTGGTTTTAATATTGATGTTTTTCAAATACATGTAGCTGGTTACATTTTGCAATGATATTTACAGATCAGGGAAAGTACTTAGTGATTGTCAAAATATACGATTTTGTTTTCCATTTGCGATTCATGTATTTCATTACCAGTCATCACATTGAACAAAACTGAACATTTTCAACGTTTCATTCAAGGCCCTTTAAGTTCTCAATAAAACTACTACGCTACCCTCAAAATTCTACAAGTTAGAGGGTCTGGGTCAAAGGTTGCAATTGCATAGACAACATGGCCGGCTGCAGGCTTTGACCATTTCCAAGTTCTTCCTGGATAGTTTTGACGAAGAAGGGACGAGATTAAGTACTTTAAGCTGTGGTAGGAACATATATTTACTTGCAGTTCATATAATTGTTATAATTTACTTGATTTAGTAGCAATGGCGCACCCATGTCCCTCAAGAATGTGGATGACGCCGCCACTAACGTTGAACAAGTCGAGTCGAATCGCCGCTCGACGCTGGCGCGGCGTTGTATGTTGTGATCCACCCAGTCTCAAACACACTGAAACTACCGGGTATCTCCGTAACTTCGCCACCCGATCGTAAAATCGTCCGTGTTTCAAAATATAATACAGGGATTTTTTCAGTATACATATAAGTGAACAACTGAATAGAGTCTGATACAAAGACAATACAATACAATACTCGAACTCTAAAACGAAAGAGCTCAGCTAACAGTGATGTCGCAAAATTAATATTTTAGAGTGGGCCAGTCACTGTATTTTGTGTTTAATAGTTCATTATTTAGTAACACAAAATATTTTTAACAACCACTTAACAGTTCCAGGGTTGTAAAGTTAATGTTTCCTCCAGCTACAACCTGTAACACCCAAAGTAAAGTGATTCTTAGCTGTGTCATACCTGTTTATGCCTATGGTGTTACTATGGATGTATTACTATTAGTATTACGGGAGATATACATCCATGATGTTACAGCATCAAGTGTAAAATATAACACAGTTTCAATATGATCAAAGTCTTGATGCAAATAACCCTGTCTTTCTATAGATCAGGAGAGTATGTAGTCAAGGCTATAAACAGCCATGCTATACTGTAGAATAGGCAAGCTTATAGTGTGGATTGTTGGCTACTGCTAGTACAGTAGAACAGAACGCAGATTCCTGGCATATGCAATGTAGCCCCAGTAAATGATAAAAGAGACACCATCAATTCTTGCCTTCAAAAAGCAATGTTGAAAGGATGTATGGTTTCTTGGCTATAAATAGCTAGGCTCTAATACTATAGAACAGGGGTGGACAAGATGGATTCTGGGCTAGGGAACTGTCAGAATAAGTGATATAATGGTGAGAAGGGTTCATATGATGTCGCTTTATGTATTTGGAATGCCCTGGTATACTATACTCTAGTCTAAATGGCTTTGAATCTGAAGATATCTTTCACCAAAACAGATTCAAAGCCATGGATATCCTCTAGACTTGAGTCTATAGTTTGTCAAGGTATCCAAATACATAAAAATTACATCATGTGAACCCATTGTACCATTTATGTGTATGTTTGCCTTTCAGGTATTGGAACAACAGTGATCATGAGAAAGAGGAAAGCAAGAAGGCCAGGGAGACTGTCCAATAGCAGTACTTCATCTCAGGTGTCAACAATTTCTGAAAAGAAAACCATGGAAGTAGTTGACTACTTTGATAAGTTATCCCTGGAACTACTGGTCAAAATCCTGTTCTACTTACCAATACCTAGTGTTGTACGCATGGATATGATGAACCATAAACTCAGGGAGGCAGTCAGTATGCATCTACGGATAAGAAAATCTGTAGATTTCACAGAGGATTCTTGGTATGGCTATATGTCTGATGGCTTTAATGATTTGACATTCAAACAGTTCCTACAAAGAATGCCTCTGATTGAGTATGTGTATGGTTTGAATCCTCACGATGTCTCCCGTCGTTGGATCCGAGGAACAGACGTTGGATTTAGCATACCTGGTATCATAGATGCTTTGCAAAGCTGTCGGGATTTACTTGGTATTGAAACTTGTCATGTTCAACTTCTTGAAGCAGCTCTGAACTATATACCAATGATTGAAATTTGTGGGAAGTTTGCAAACCGGAATGGAAAATTTCCACCCGATCCACACAATAGACTGGATATACCGAAGTTATCTCGTATAAAAGTTCTACACTTGACGGGTGTAATTATGCCAGAATTGCCACAAATTGTCACTTTAGAGGAAATGATTGTAGAGTGGGTAAAACTCACAAATCCACAACCTTTCAAAGACTTTGGTAGTAGAAGGCTACACACCTTTGTTATGCGGAACTGTGCCGGTCCGACAAATGCTTTGAAATATGTACCCCTTGTCACGGGACTGGCTGCCTCTCGCAAACTGCAGAGGTTAGAACTGATACGAGTGCCATTTCTCGGTGGCCTGTTTCAGCATGTCATCGAAGATGCTTGGCGTATCGAGGGATTTGGGAAGTTAAAGAAAATCCTGCTTGGTGCCTGTAAGAACTGCTTAGAGATCGATCTTGGTTATCTTGTCATCTGTTCAGCAAATCATCTGGAAGAACTTACCATACAGCCGTCTCTCAGCAAAGACAGCTTCTTTACCGCCCTCAAACTAGCTGACACTGACTTCCCTCAATTTGATGTCCTCAATATTGGATATGTTCATCCTTTTGTTGAAGCAGGTGAGATGTTCAAACAGTTATAGTGTTAAAAATTGATTGTTTGTCCTGAACCAGTATAGAATCTATGGTTCTCCCTATGGCGGTTGGTACTGGTCGATACAAGTCAACACCCATACAATATAATCTCAACAATATTCTTCAAATAAATCGCACTGTTATGTAAATTATGAAAATAATTACAACCACAATGGACATCTGTTGATATTGATTTACTTCATAAATATTTATACTCATGAATATTAATTACCAACCAGCACTCCCTTAGGACTTTGGAGAAACCCTGATATACTGAAGTCTCATGTAAATGGCAATGTGTTTACTTACAGAAAAAATACTCTTCAATCTTGTCATATTTAAAAGTGAACCTGGGGGTTCAATCATGGGCCTTTAAGTCAAGCTGTCATGGATATTGTCCACACATACTAATCTGAGTAAAATGTGCTCCAGAAGGAAATGTGATTCATTTAAAGTGCTGTATATGCCCACTGTTCTTTTCATTTGAGTTGTCTTTTGTGTATGAGCATTGCCTTAGTAGTGGGGTGTTCATCTCAAAAGAAGGGGGGGGGGGGTACCTGACATGCAATTTTAATAGATGTGAAATGTAATCAAAGGTACATTAGCTGTAACTGGAGTATTATTTTGTCAATCAGACAACCAACAATGTATTCACTGAAAATTGTTAATATACAAATGTACCAGTATTTGGACACAACTGATTCCCCCCCCCCCCCCCCCCCCCCCCATAAATTGTACAGTAAAGTAGATTGCTTCACTGGCAATCTCATGTCTTTTAAAAGGTAATGATGTCTTCTCCAAATATACCATTTAAATGTAGTATACTGTACTGTCTTTGAACAGACGATATTAACTTGATTTATGTTACACAGAAGGATACACCAATGAGGAACTGGTTCGCCATGGCCTATCTGACGTGACGGAGAATCCATCACTACTGACAGACAATGGTATGAAGGCAGCTGCTGATGTATTCCCAATGCTGAGAGTTATGTCGGCGTACAACTGTCCACATTTGCATAAACCACACATGTGGATAGACCCAGGTAAAGAAGCTGCCTACCATTTGATCATAATTTGTCACAAGATTGTTGAATTACCAATTTCAAATGTGACAATATTTGCACAAGATGTTTGAAATTCAGGTTGGAATAGCAAAGGATGAGTGAGAATTTACATACCAATTCCATACTTTTTACTTGAATTGCACAAAAGTTCAAAACGAGAATTTGTTCAATCTCAAATAACCACTAAAAACACAACACTGGTAAATATAGGTGCTACCATAAATGAAGAATCATTCTACTCGTACCATATACATGTACATGTGATTATCTGGTTAGTTTCTGGCAGTATGTAAACTGTGTACTAAACTGTCCTCACATGTAGAATGGACGTGACCACTGACTTAATGATTTGCAGGGTTATAGAGTCATGTAATTAATTTCCAGTGACAGGAATGTAACTAATTTAAAAGTAGCAGGTAACATTGGAAAAGTAGGCTGTA
Organism: Glandiceps talaboti; assembly: GCF_964340395.1. Lineage (NCBI taxonomy): Eukaryota > Metazoa > Hemichordata > Enteropneusta > Spengelidae > Glandiceps > Glandiceps talaboti. The sequence continues at coordinate 7,707,021 of NC_135558.1, read as the reverse complement.
GCATATGAGAGAAACCACATGAATCTTTCCAACAGTGGATATATAAATTATAGTGGTTTTAACAAAGAATTTTAAAAACACAAATTCCTAAAATGTTGCTGATATGAAATTACAGAGTACATGTAGCTGGTTGTTTGTACCAGCTACCAACCCGTATGTACATCCCTGACTGATATTGTTACTAGTAGCTTTTCTAGGCTGGATACAAACACTGTCACAATGCTGTTATGGCCGACAGTTGTGTCTAGAGGCTCCTTTGCACTGATGTATACAAGTTTACAAAAAGACCAGTAGACAAGTTTCTGGTAAACATAATATTCACCTGAGAAATAAAAAGTCAGAAAAGTTACTGTTATTGTACTATTGTATCAATGATTCAGTCTTTATTCATGTCATGTAATGTTTGGCTATAGGGAATCTGATGTGGTCCAATCTAACAACTCTACACCTGCGACGTTGTCATGCCATTAAACTGGACAGCTTCTGCCGATTTGTGGATCAACTTGATGGCATTACAGACATACACCTGGTCCAGATGTTCCGAGAACCACCAATAGGATGTGCCAGAGTTGGTCTGAGTGCTGGTACTGGTATTGGAGTCTCATCAGCATTGGTTACTAATAATAACGGGAATGAAAATGCTGAAGGTGAGAATTTTGTAAAGCGTAAAAGTAAACAAATACCAACAACCATGAATATGTAAAGACGATTTAACACTGGATCCATACAATACAATTTGCACTCGTAGTAAATTGCATCCTTTGGAGCTGGCATTAAACCTTAGATGCTCATAGGTACATATTTCTGGACCTATTTGTTCATGAATATTTATGAGTTTGCATTATGAGGTTGGTCTTATCGCTAACTGTATCTCATCAAATATATCACAATGTTTCTGTTTGCTGTCAGATTTTAGTAATAAAGGGGTTATAAAAATCAACATTGAATGAAAGTTTTGGTTTTTCTAATATCATAACATCCTTGATGACAGTCTTATAACTATGTTGCTTTCAGGTGACAATGCTAATGGTGATGACGATCAGCAACAAGATGGAAACCAAGCAGCACAGCCACAAGAACAACAAGGTGAACAACAACAGGCACAAGGTGAACAGCAGCAACAACAACAGCAGCAGCAACAACAGCAGCAGCAGCAGCAACAGCAACAACAACAACCTTCCCAGCAACAGGAGCAACAACAAGGTCAGCAAAGAATGGAACAGGGAGCAGCTGGCGTATCAACTGATGGTGAAAATGATAAAGAAGCTGCATCCAGTGATGCCAAGGCATCGGAGTCAAAATCTGGAGATTTGCAGACACCAGGAACAAGTCAGCCCAAATCCGACGATTCCAAAGTATCAACGAATGAGTCAAAAACTGAAGATTCCCAAGCATCCACGAGTCGGTCAAAATCGCAAGATGACCAGGTACCTGGAACTAGTCAATCTGGCAGTCATCTTGAAAACAAACCAAGTTTAAAAGACAAAGAAAGTGAAGAAAAAATGGAAATTGATGAGAGTGCAGCTCACAATGAAACTTCATCAAAAGATGATGTAGTTGCCATGGAAATAGATAATGATGGCGAGATTAGAAAAGAGAAGTCCAGAGCAGACAGATCGTCACAGAGTTCACCAGATGCTCTTAGTGATACCACCTGTCAATCTTGTCAGGCGTCTAGTCATCAGATTAATGAAGAAACCACAGCAGCCGCCAAAAAATTCAAAGAGAAAGAAAAAAGTAAAAAAGATGAAAAGGAAAAGGAAAAGTCAGCAGCAGAAGATGACAAAGTTAAAAAGAATGATGGAGAATCGACAAAAACTGATGAGGAGGAGAAGAGGAAGAGAGAAGACCAAAAGGATTTTAAAGATGCTGAAGATGGTGGAAAGAAAGATGAGGAAAGAGAGAAAGGAAAGGTAGAAAAGGAAAGTAGTGTAGCTAAGGGAGACAATGAACAAATTGTAGATGATGACGACGGTGTTTTTGAATCAGAGGTTGATCATGAATCAAACAATAAAGACAAAGCTTCCAATTTAGAAGGAAGTGTTAGCGCAAGAACTCGAAAGAAATCACAAGATAAAGACAAAACTGACGAGACAGGTGAAAAAATGGATTGCTCTGATGTTGTGTCTTTAACTGGACAGAATAAAAGTGAGACGTCTACAGGTGCTTCATCAGGTAATGTTACATTAGGTAATGTAGATGTTAGCAAAGCATCAGGTAGTAAGGATGGAAATGAAGATGACAAAGTCGATAAAAAGGAAGAGGTCACGGTAGCTAGCCAAACAACAAAACAACCAACTGGAGAAAGTGTTGGTACATCCACCGATGATATGCATGCGTTAGCAGGTTCTAGTAAGACTGTCAAGCCTACCAGATCAAAAATAGACCCAACAAGAAGGGTTACAAGACACATGGCTAGGATGGAAAAACTACAGAGTAAGGGAAAGAGAACTGAATCGCCAGTGCCTAGAATGACTACAAGGAGACAAGCCAAGAGGTTGTCGTCCAAGAATATGTCAACCATAGTTGTGGATGTTGCTGTAGATGATGTGTCTGCTAACAGAAAGGGAAAAACTCGAAGTGATAAAGGAACTAACACTCCAAGACCTGTTAGAAGGAAACCAAACATGTGCGACCAGGCAACAAGGTAGGTTATATTAGTTATTAGTTGTCATTATCATTAGTTATTACCCCCCCCCCCCCCCCCCCCCCCCACACACACACACACACACACACACACACAGCCCAGAGTGGACTATAGGAATGACCCATGTCCGTTTGTGTGTGTGAGAGTGTGTGTGTATGCTAGCATGCATGTACGCACACGTGTGTGTGTGTGTGTGTGTGTGTGTCTTGAATGCAGGAGACTCGTTTCAAATGTTTTTAATCATTTTTACATGCTAAAGTTTTTAGTGCTAGTTTCGTTACTTGGGGTATTCACACTTGTGCTTGCGATGTTTCCAGCTGCATTTTCACTCACTTCGCTTATGATAGTATGGCCACATAGAACGTTGTAATCTCTCATACAAATACTCAGAGAATGACACATACTGGTAATCACACATCGTGGGGTTCTGTCATATTGTATCATGTTAAATAACCATATTATTTTGATTGATTACCAGTACCAGTGATCCCGTGAAAGAAGACGATCCTGTCCAGACTATGATAATGACAGTGAAGACTCTAGAAACACTAACTCTACATTGGTGTGGTATATCACACTTAGAGGTTAAAGGTTGTCAGAGGCTAAGACATTTGCAAGGTAAACATTTTCCATTTGTACATAGGAATGACTTCTTCCCAGAGCTGTGTTTGAAATTGTGAACATAGAAACATGTTAAGGTTGATACAAATGAATATAAGTTATTTTGGTATATAATTGTTATTTTTGAAATTCTAATTAACAAAACCATTTAATTTGCTTATATAGTGACAGCCTGTAGAATATTCAAAGGTCTCAAGTTAGACGGATGTCCAGACCTCAGACACATCAAAATTCTTCAGTGTCGGCGTGTTCGTAATGATGAAATTTTACGAGCTGTTCTACAGTTACCGACACAAGCCAGCCGTTTTGTTCACCTCAGGCCAATGTATAGGGTAAGAAGGAACAATTTGTGTTAATAATGTGTATTTGTAATGTCAAAAAAAATATTCGAATTGCAAAACTCTTTCGTTACAGTTAAGACTATAACTGTAATTTTAATATTTTTAAAATACAAAATTAAAAGTAACAAAACCAGAAATATTGTGATTAGATAGACCTAAGCAGTTTTATAAAACTAATTTTAAGAGAGAAAACAATGAATTTTGATGACATGAAACTATATGTATGCAGAACACTGGGCATACAGACAGACAGACAGCATAAATATGTATCTCAAACATGCATACATATTAGCTTTGTACATTCATTGCATATTGACTTGGATATGAAGTTGAGACAGCAAAAAATTGTTATGCAAGTCTTACAGTATGTCAGACACAGCGTTTTGAAACCTTGTACTGACCCTTTCATGAATAGACTGCACAATTTTTGGCACAAAAACTGTGTTGTTGATGTGTACTAAATTATTATACAATGGAAGCCATTTAACCTGAAACAGAATGCCATTTGATATGATAAAAATAGGTTTCACTACATTCTATTATCTGGTTTTATGAAAACTTCTATAAAATTGTTATATTTTTTTTGCCACCTGAAAGTGATCCACATCCTTATGATCAAAATGTACTTACATTTTTATTGAGCCAAATGATAAAATGTAGCAATGTTTGCATTCTTTTTCCATCGTATTTATGTCTCATTGTGCGTAGATGTACAAAATGTTTTGTAATTCTCTCATAGTATAAAAGAAGGAGATTATAGAATGTGAATCTAATCACGGAATCGTTGTTGTTCTTTACAGTTTGACCTGCTTGCATTGGAGAGGATGCTATTCTCAGACCTGATTCCACATAATTACCATATCTGCTTGGTCCTGGAACACAGTGACAAACCACGAGTTGATGGCACAGTCTACATGAAGAACTGGTTACAACTCATATCAGACCTCAGCTAGTAAGTCTATATGTGTACAGAGTAAGGGCTTGACCCAATCTGATTAAAATCCGATGTAGATGTCAGCTAATCGTTCATTGCTATTTTACTTTCGTTATTTTGCCTGAATTGACCTTCGTGGTACGTTTTTATCCTGATTGCCTCCTCTACATCTGAACTGGCGCCCATGCCCACGCTGTTCTGCTGGGTGTGATAAAAACGTCTTTTTATGAGTGGTGGACAAGTAAAACTGACTTTGAATGTGCTGAGAACAAGTCTCCTCATTATCACACACTGTGACACAACAAATCAACATAAATTCACCTTCAAGGCCAGTTTCAATTGTCTATCATTGATAAAACAATGTTATGATCACAGGTTTCTCTAAATAACCATGAATTAGATAGCATTTAATATATTTTTACAACATTGGTGTAGATAATTACTTTTTCTCAAGCCTAATCACAACTGACTATATTATGTTTCATTACAGTGATCTGCTTGATACTTTTAAGTTACCAAATGGTACCAAGACACCAAAGACATCCAAGACATATCCCTGGGATAGGAACATACATAGAATGTCATGTAGGTATATGTGTAATAATATGCAAATTAGTTAATTATTATGTGCAACACCATCTCCTACATGTTTGCAATTGTGATAGAATACTTCTGACAATGTCAATTCAATGCAACCACCAGACATACATCACTATGACATTATGTTGTGCATACTGCAAAGAAAATAGAAAAATAGGTGTACAAATATATGCATGTCAGTATGTATGTAAAAATGGGTGACTACCATAAATTGTAAATGTTATTCTCATGAGAATATGAACTGATGAACTGATGAAGGCTAGAAAAAAAGTAATTCCAGATGATTTAGGATTTAGAATAGTATGTTTTAATTACAATAAATTAATACATTTACTGCCACTGCATCATATTATTTTATGTCATATTCCATCAACACAACATGTTTTGTAACACATGTATAACAGTGTATATATTACAAATACAGGACCAGGTGTATTTTTCTTATTTTACAGTTGACTACAATGATACCCCTTTCGATGTTATTACTGATATACCATGGCTTCATATGTTGCTAGGCAGAGAAAAGTTCCCCTTTGGAGAGCCATTTAAACCAGGTACAGTACTATAAAATGCCTTTTCAGTATATTGGTCTATCTTCTTGTGTGTTTGACACACAGGAAGAGAAATTCCTATGTCTAGATCAGTACCCTCTCCTCCTCCCCCCCCCCCCCCCTCCCTAAAGAGGAACATCACTCAAGGACATAAAGGTATTTTCATAAACCTTGGATTCTAGAGAATCATTGCATGATTTCACGTCACACAATTTTTTGTGCGGTTGCCAAGAAACACTAAAAATTGAATCTTTTTTTTTACATTTATTGTTCTGTGATTGTGGGAGATGTGCATAGTTGTTAGATGAACAATGTATATTAATATATCAGAGTTCACTTCCTAGTCCTTTTTGAAAATGTTATGTACTGTAGATACATATTGAGATAGTAAAATAATGTCATAACATTTTTCCGTTGTAGTTGATAGTTTTATCATCCAATTCTTGACTTTATGACTGTTTCCTTGCAGTGAAAAATGGAAATGAAATGCGAGACATCACATTCCTGAATCTTGACTGGTGCTTGGAAGCGATGTACAGTCATGTCCTAGAGATGTCAGAGAATAAGACACCAGTATTTAAAGATACAGTGATGGTGTACGTACAGCTATGTGATATTGACGGATTGCCCTGTGATGATTCGTACACGTAACGTGGAGGGGAACATTGACTGGTTGCCCTGTGACAATTTGTACACAGAATGTCGAGGGGGTCGACATTTCAGACACATGGTGTGGAGGCAATATTGAACAGTTTCCTGTGTGAAGGCAAGGTGGTGATTCACACTCATAATATGGAGGGGATTGATGGATATATGATTCATGCACATAATATAGTAATTACCTCTGCAGTCTGGGTTCTAACCCGCCAGGTGTCGGCTTGGTTTGATTTACAAGTTTGGTTCAAAATTTAACCAGGTCTGTATGTAAGAAGGGTGATGCTCAGTTTGACCCTGTCGAACAATGCAGGTTTTCCCCCAGGTACTCCAGCTTCCTCCTGCTTCTACAACACTAGAGTGCTACTCTAGTGGCGACCATTCAACAAATTCCCAAATTTATTTGGACGAATAAAGATTTTTATTATTTTGATGGACTGCATGCTGTGTGACAGCTCATACACATAACATGGAACCTTGACTGGATATTGACTGACTTCTGTGTAATGATTTGTACTCATAATATGTACTGACTCCCCTATGATGATTCATACACATAATATTGTGGTGATCTTGACAGACGACTGTGTAATTATTCATGTAGATAATGGTGTGGCAAAAATACAACTCATTCAGAAATCCATGATGTACTGCATAAACACCGCAATGTATGGTTTGATGAGCCCTGTACCACTCATCATATAGAGGGCGCACTTTCCACTTCCCTGTGCACCTCAGCCTTCACCTTTGTGCAAAGTTTTCAAGGAGTTGAGTGAACTCTGCAGGGACAAGAATAGAGCTGGTCAGTGAAATGGTATGGAGGGGGGTGGGGGTGGGGGTGCTATCTGTATGCTGTTAAACATCAGGGATAAAATTTGAAGTAGATGACTTGTTACAATGAATCATAACAATTTCAATTTTGCTAAATTTTGTGGCTGACACAGAAATATGTAAGTATGTTAAGTGTATAAATACCAAGCAGCAGGTGAACAATAGAAACATGAATTTTTAGCAAATTGCATCAATTTCCATGTAAAAATGACTTCAGATGATCACCACCATATGTGAAAATACAGTTCCTATAGTGTTTGATGTATATGGAAAACTAGTTGCCTGCAAAAGACCAAATATATATATATCATGGAACTTAGAAATATACAGAGTGTTGTGAAGAATACAAGAGGTATTTGCATGTAAATGTTAAGTTTTTGGAAGAATGCCAAAATTCATGACATGCAAATTATGTGCTATACTTGGCAGAGTGCCAAATTTTATGGCATGCAAATTAGGTCTTTTATTTGGAAGCCTGCCACAATAAGTTGCATGCTAAATATATCATACAAGTACACGTTTGGAAGGTTTCCAAGAATAAAGTCGAATGGCTACAATTTTGTTACGTATTTGGAAGATTGCCAAATACTATGGCTACAATTTTTGGCCCATATTTTGGAAGATTACCAAATACATTGATAATGAAAGATGTAAAAATTCTTTTAAGTTAGCAGTACAATTTTTATCAGTTGTACATATTATTATTTGAATTTGGAAGCATTTATTGGCCTGGCCCACTGTAGTAACATGCCTAGCATACCTAGATTTGAAGAGAGCAGGTAATACTAAACAGTAAGAGTTATAAATAGACAAATATCAGACTATATTAGAAATCAGGATGTGAAAGTGCTTCTTGTTATACAGGTAGGTTAGATAAGGAAGAAGTAGTCCTAAACTTATGTACATGACTTATGGTAGTATTAACTCCATCAACAAGCCTCTATTGGGAAGAATGAATTTGGCAATTTTGCAGCCATTTCGATTCAACATCTTATGAACATGCTTTTTGTTTTTATATCAAATTCTGAAATATGAGATTTGGACATTACAGAGGAAGGCTAGCTTGTGAATTCACTTTGTTGATGAGTACTTGGATGTTAAATTATACACCCCAGTTGATGGAGGGTCGATGGTTAAAGGAGATAAAATGCTGTGGTTTCTTTCACTTTCACCTACCAGTGCAGAATTAGCATCGAACTGAACTTAGGCTGAAGTGATGCAAGAGGGTTGCTAGGCAACTTGTGAAATGTATTACCATAACAATAGAAGTAGTTGACAATACGTTTAACAGAAGTTGGCTAGCAAGTCTCATAGGCCAGAATTTAGAATTGATACCAACTATGTACTGATAACTGCAAGTGAATGAAACCAAATTGTTTTATCTCAGTTAACATCTAAGTTTTTATTAAACAAAGTGAATTCACATGGTATCCTTTCCTTATAACCAGCTTGAAAGCCTGGTTTTTTTTTTATGTTTCATTCTGAAATATGAGATTTGCAAATTGTACCACCTTAGTAGCATATTTTTTTTTGTACCATAAATTCTGAAATATAAGATTTGGAAATATTGTCACATACCACTTGTAGTCTGTAAGGTTCACTGTGGCGGGGCGCCCTCACACATCAGTGAGCGCAAAACAACACGATGTCTCTTACGGTCTAATACCACTTTTTGCACAAAGTGTTACAACAACAGATGGAGGTGTGTCTTTTTTGTTACGTTCAGTTAGTCTAGCAGAAAATATTGATACATGTACTATATCCAGTACATTGGGTAGCCATTCCCTTGTCTTTATGATTTTTTTAAAAAAATGTTCATTTGACAAGTGTACTATCATAGTTACAGTGCATGAATGCATACCATTTTAAATGAATTAAAGGGGAACACTACTCCAGGTAAATAAAGGTATATTCACAAACTTTGGGTTCTGAAGAATCATATCAAGATTTCACACATTTGCTTGATTGCTAAGAAATTTAAACTTTTTTTCACCTCCATTGTTCAAAGAGATGAATTTGTATGTTATCTGTTATCTGAAGGTATTAAGCACTAAGGAGTCATGAATATGAATTGCTCATCTAATACATATGTATGTATGCTGAGCCCCCATGAGGCAATGCTGGACCACAGCTAGGAGAATGAATGTGAAAAAGAATTTCAATTTTGTGTTTCTAGGCAATATGAAATGACTCCGGAACCTAAAGTTTATGGAAATAGTTTTATTTCCTGGAGTGGTGTTCCCCTTTAAGTAAATAACAAGCGGTAAACTTAGGTGTAGACAACTTGACAACAATTTCAAAACTCTGCTGATGTGCCTTTCAATGTTTATCTAACAGAGTACCTGTAGAAATATACATTGTAATATCTCTATAGTTTCTTTGTAACAAAACTTTGCTTTTGATAAGATTTTGTTTGCCAGTTGTTCTTAGACAATAGTCAATTTGTGTACATTGAAACAAATAAAACATTTCAAGTCTAATGATGTCCTAGATTTCTTCTTGATGGAACTGCATCTCAGTTTGGAAAATGTGAATATGATTGTTTGAGTCTTGTGAACTCTATTTTGTACATTTCACCAGGAAGAAAATATAGCGCCAGCTGGGGTTGCTTTGGCATTCACTCATGGGACTTTTTTTTTGCATAATATAGACACATTTCAACTACAGAATAACACACACACATACACACACACACATGGTGTGGTAAAAACTCATCGACTCCAAAGTTCCATTGCCTGTGTGCAGCAGTTGTATGGCCTAACGTGGGCATGAATTGCCAAGGGAACTTGAAATCTGTTTATAAATGTCAGCTATTATGTGCAGTGGCCATAAAACTGTTCTCATCAAATGATGAAATGTACTACACATACTTTCAACATGCTGTGCCAAGTGTTCTTGATATAATTCATATGACAATTTGTTTACTTTCACTGTTTGCAACAAGTTCAGCTTGTGACTGCTTACATGTCTACAGTTGTACACACTACATGTCAGTGACTATTTTACAAAAGAAAACTCTCGGCATATAACGAAGGTGAAGTTTGATTATTTTATTGGATCAGCATACTCACTACAGGGCTTTTTATCAAAGAAAGGCAATAATATAACACCTGCAATGACTGCAAATTGGTAGTTTTCAACATCAATAATTATTTACAGAAAAAATTTCAGTCTCTCTTAAATTTCGTATTTGGATTGCACCTGTTTGAGATTCTACACAGGTACAACTGAGAATTCAGTTGAATACTAAAAAGAACTTTCACTTCAACTTAAATCTTCTGTACAAAATTTCTCCAACATCCTTCCATTTGGTCTGTGTCTGTGTAACTGTATAACTGTCTTTCAAGGCATCAAATTGTGCCTTGCAAGTATATCGCCTTTTGTGATATCAACTTTCTGAATGATCTAAATACAGCGCCCTCTGGTGGCACAACTCATAAAATCCACTAACAGTCTAGAGACTGCAGGACACTGCGTGACACTGATGTCCTAATAGGCTAAAATCAGTTACACTTGGTGCATGAGAATATGTCTGTTACACTCACTACTATTTGATCCACTTTGCTGCCACTAGAGGGGGACAGTCATTCGAAAGTGCAAAATTCTATTTGACGATAAAATGTCAATTTCAGTATCTAAATGATTGTTCATTTCTGTCTCCATCAATATGAATTTGAAAATGCCAACACACTCGTGGAATATTTTGACACATCCTGAATGAATTCTTTCAAATTCAATCATATTCTTGGTATGGGAGCTTTTTAATCATATGTGATTTGGTAGTCTTGTCACAGAAATTATACACGGAGCCGAATACAAGACAGTATTGTCGAGTTTAGGAAACTTAGTCTACCATGGAATGATGTTCCAAAATGATATATTCTTTGGATAGCATTGATGTTTTATCAATTCCTTTCCCACATGTCCACTATAAGTAAATGGAAATATTCACTGGAGTAGCCAGATAGTTGACATTCATGTTTACACTTCCATTTAAGACACAATACAAGTGACAGATTTGCAACTGTGTATACTAGTATATATGCAAATAGCACTGGTAAAATACAGTAGAACAGGGTGTAGTGTTGGTTGATAATCCATTACACATCGACAGGCACTTGTAATTGGCTATTCTGTTCAAATAATTACGGTACTCATTAATATTCATTTAGTCTTTGTAACACAGTGGGGGGGGGGGGGCATGATAGTGATGCAGCTCACATGGGGATGTAATAACATCATAGTGGTTTTTTATCTGAGCACCAAGCTGGATGTAGCATAGCTTTTGGTGGGAAGCAAAGTGAACTCAGTCTTTGTACAACAACTTGGTGTAACACTGTTGACCTTATAGAGTCAATGTTAAATGTCCCGTCGCAGACCACTAAAATGAGGGATTAATTTCTGAAATAACAGATCTAAAGACACTTCAGAAAGATTGTAAGAGACAAAAACATTCTGAAACTCTGACACAAAAAAATTGTGACAGCGAAAGAGGATGTTTTACAGTTGTCTGCAAATTAACGTTGGCAGAAATGTTGCAGGACTGATTCAAGATGTCTGACACAAGAGGAAGAATGCGCGAGTCACTTTGGAAACAATAATCTTGAAAGTGAAGTCGGCTTTGATCCCCTCCCCCCTAAAGTAAATCTGGATATGCTCCACGGGTGGCATTCATATGGCAATATTTAAATCTCGGGTAAATTTACAACAAGAGACATTCCTCTATAGAGTTTATAAAGTTGAAGTGATATCACAACACAGCAAGCATAAACTAATAACACAGACACATGGAAAACCTAGTCTAACTTACAGCAACTTACAGTTCGGGGAACTACTGGCATATAGGGGTGGAGGTACTACTGGCAGTTTGGAGAGGATCTGCTAACGAATAGCAGGAGGGGTACCGATAGACTGAATGCAATAGAACTGTTGGTAGATGGAAGAGTGAGGGGGGTTACCTTTATGTATGGGGCAAGATACGACTGGTAGATTGGAGGGGAAAATTACTAGTAGACTGTACGCGGACTACTGAAATGAAGGGAAGGAGGTAGTTGTGGAGTGGGAATGAAGGCAACATTGGAGAGGGTGTAGTGCTGAATTAGGCATGAAGGTAGGTTTTAGAAATTTCAGGGGGAGGCTAGTTGTAGATTAACAATGAGGGTAACACTGGTAGGTTGGAGGAGGGACTTTGGTAGAATGGGTTGGTTCCTGACAAACCCACAGCATTCAACATCTAATCTAGGAAGGTAGCTTAGCAGGATTGTAGTTAGGATCCAGGTAGTTATAGTCTCCTGTATACGGTCTGAACTGAGTATAGTCTCCATCTATAAATCCTGTTGTAGCTTCACCAAAGTGTATCGGCTCCATACAATGACTGTTGTTATGGGAATCTGTCACGTGACCACTGCAAATCAAAACAGAAACAGTGTGTGTCTACGAATGACCCTAGCTTTCATGATATTTTTTCTAAACGTTCTAGTAGATGCCATGACATCATAAAGCCAGAGAGAACATGGCATTCAGAAGGTTGAACATGGTCATGTATGTAGAAATGTTATCATGCAAACAAGCCATACCACGCATACTTTTCCAGTCAATTCTCGTTACCTGAAATAGAATTTTGTTCATTAAACAATAACAATAATGTGATTTCTTGGTTGACAACATGAAATTACTATAGAAGCATGTGAGAATAAGTCAACCTTCTTGTTCTATTTTGACCCTCTAGCATGAGGTAAAACGCTGCTGTAGGAGAACAGAGACCGACAATTATAGTAAAGTTGTGACTGATTAAAAAGCTTAACAGATATGGTCCTGAAAGAAGAACAATTAAAGATTGAAAATTAGGATATGTATTAGCTGCAAATTTGAGTCTAATTCCTAAGGAAGTTCTAAGTATCTTATAAGCAGTGTGCCCTCTAAGCCAATTTGATGAACCACTGACGCACACAATTTCTAGTGATGCACCACAATTTGGTGTTCCCCTATCTTTTACTATGTGGTGACTCACAATGCCAATTTTTATCATACTGACCCACAACAACACAATTTTGCTATCACTAGAGGGCGCACTGCTTATATGCTTGATTATTGATTAAACATTGTATTTACCATTCAAAGCAGTTTTCACAAAGATCAACTGAGATTTGGTCTGGACATTCCACACAATGCCAACGTACACCTACTATAGGCTCACACTGACAACCATCACAACTATAACCAATATGCTGCGCTTGTCCAAATTGCTGTGGAGGAAGAACAAAGATAAATACAAGCTAATGAATATGCAAATACAACTAATTAACATGCATATATATCATAAATATACACAAAAATAAATTGGCCCTCTTTAATGCCTATTAGAATGCCTGTACACATTTTTATTGTAACCATGGGGTTCTTGAGATACTGATGACACAGACAAACAGACAAACAGGCAGACAGACAAAGAGACAAACAGACAGATGCATGGTGACACATAAGCTTCTCTTTACGAGCTAACAATCGGTAATTTTCTCTTTGACTTTTGTAAAAAATACAGATATTTTTTCAGAAATGGACTCTCATACCAGTAAATGTCTTGAAATGGATGGAAGCACATGTTTTGTCAAAATCTGGGCCAAAGTTAGGTGTATGAAACAAAACAGAAGGTTAATTGCTTGGTTACCATGGTAATGATGGTGTGAAAGTTGACTAAATCTTACCTGTTGATGTAATTTTTTTCTCTTCCATGTCTTCAATCTCATCAATTCTCTATATTCTTCAGATTCTCTCAAAGATTCAGGTACAGTTTCATCATCCTTAAAAAAATGAAATATTTGATTCTCTTACTACCTAAAGCATAAACACTGTTGTTTACAGACCGTCGATTTTATGCCACTACTTATTTTGCATTTTTGTTGTCCAGCGAAAATGAATCTTCAGTGAAAATGTCCAGGTTTACAGTATTTCAGGATATTGATATAGCAGTTTTAACATTTCAAAATAAAAGCATTATGACACCTGAAAAAAAAATTCCTGGTGTAAAATTTCCTCCTCTCAAGAGAACAATGTAAAACTTACAGATATAGGTTCACCTTTGTTGAAATACATCATATCATCATCATCATCGTCATCATCGCAGTACATATCTCCATCGTCATCTGGCATATATACTGGGGGTACGTGAGACTGCAGCATGGTAGAAGTCGGAAATAAAGGCCTTGAATAAGCATGTTGCCTTCTCTGTATACAAACAAGAGGAAATAGTTTATTGATATTAATCATTACAGATAAAAGAGAAACGCCCTACATTAATTACAAGCTTCTGCCTTCCATATAGCACTAGTACCAGAAGTGACTATGAATGAATTTTCATGAAATAATGAAGTTCAAATACAAAATACTATGACTGAATCACAGAATGGGTTACTGTCTTCCCTAAATTACGTAACAGAAACTCTAAGCCCTCTTATTTCTGTGTCCTTCACACCTCCCTGAACAAGCTAATTGGGACAAATCCTCTGGTAATTTCTGTGTTCTCCCTGACTGTGTTTGTTCTCCCCGAACTTGCAATGAAAGTGTTCTACCTGTACAAGTTACCGAGTAATACAGAACAAAGCCCATTTTAGTTTCAGTATTCATGGTAAAGAGGACACTATTAAACACTGATTTCTACTTTCTTAGACTCCTCTCAATATGATCAAAATAACCTATAAAATGTAATATACAACAAAATTCAAATCTAAATGATATCAAATGTTGCTGCTTATGGTCAAAAAGTTCCATTTTCAGGAGAGGACACATTTCTTCACTGGCCTATTTTAGCCTGGTCATAAACACTTCTGTTCTCTGGTGAAAAAAAATTTCCAAAAAGAACACTGGACTAACCTTGGATTTATTGATATGGTACTGTAAATTTGGTATTCTCCCTGGTACTGGTAAACCAGCTTTTGCCAACTTGATGAAATATTTTTGTACTCGACTTGCAACCTGTGTCAAAGAAAAATTAAATGTTCATTTCCTTATAATGCACATTACGAAGAATTGATAAGTCATATGTGAAATTCTTTATGAAATTGACATGTATTTCCAGAAACCTACCTGTTTTGTGGTCCTATTACCAAGATCACGTGCAATTTTTTCCCATCGTTTTGCTTCCACTTCTTCCATAGGGTATTTCACTAGCAATTCTTCAAGACGACGCTAAAGATATGAAAAGTACAGGTTTTGGCTTTTTAGTTGATATCACTCATATTTACTCACACCATGGTTTACTTTAATAAATATTCTTACAATATACTAATTGCAATAGTTCAAATTAAAGGCCTGGGATTCAATCCCAGGTTCTTCTAATCTTGTCTTTACTGCACAAACTGCTTCTAACTTTTCTATAAACGTGACGGGTCTAACATTATCATTTCCGCTAACTTACCAGTGGCACTATTAGGATTAAATAGGATTATTCTTTGTGTTCTCAGCCAATTTTTCTCTAACTCTTGTCAGACAACTGTTTATCAGACCTAACATTTAATACCAATCTGAACTGGGCCTTTACAGAACATATGCTTTATTAATTATCATATCATCATTACTGTTTAAGTGTTATAGAAATTTACTGGAGGGTTGGGGTAAGGGATGCATACCGTATAATGACAAAGCTAAGTTCCATTCCACAACTTTGTCCAGCTCAAATCCAGGACCACTGTTATTTCTATTCCAGGATCAATCCAAATTCTGTTCTAGAACTAATCCCAGATCTATTACTGGACAATGCTGAGTTCCATTTGAAAACTTGGTCAAGCGCTATTCTGGGACCACTGTGTCATTTCTATTCTGGGATCAATCAAATTCTGTTTCTAGAACTAATCCCAGATCCATTACTGGAGAAAGCCGAGTTCCATTCAGTCCAGCTCTATTCAGAGACAGCTGTTGTTTCTATTCCGGGATCAATTCCAATTCTGTTTTAGAACTAATCCCAGGTCTATTTATATTGGACAGCACAAAGTTCAAAATTGGACTTGTCCCTGTTTTATACTAATCATTTTACAGTTTGCAGTTATTCTTACCTGTTCATCTATTGTCCACAATTGGTTGAAGGTTTGACTTGGGGGTTTATTTCCATCAGGTACTCTTCCCCTGACTACCACAGAATTCTGCAAATTTACAATAAAATGAACTTTAGTTTGTACATGGCTGTTCCTGTAAGATGAAAATACTGTATGTGAAAGTAAATGAGTTTACAACAAGTGAAGTCTTCATATAAGATACAACAACAACGCCAACAACACGTACTACTGAGCTCTGCAGAGTACACAACTTTACAGAGCCTTTATAGTTTCTTTCTGAAAAAGTTTCTTAGGAAAGGGAATCTTGGCTGACTGTACATGAAAATCATGGTTAGATCATAGTACATGTATGTTGGACACAATGTCAAGTATGTCAGACAGGAGAGGATCATGGCTCCTAACAGATGCATCACTCATGGACAACTATAAAACAAAATTGTATTTTGTTCCTACTTGCAGACAGAGTAATCATGAAACTTCATTCTGGTCCCTTCATTTACTGTACCGTGAAAACATCCAAGAATTCACTAACTACAATAAATTGGTACATTAGGACCAGAATTTGTACACCATTACTCTATTGAATGCCTGTGGTGTTATAGGTCTGTGCCAGGGTAATATGTGTACAATGCTAAGAGCACTTTGAACACAATGCTAGGTAGTCGGTAAGGTATGCTGTGACAGGGCGCCCTCACACATTGGTGAGGGTGGAGCAACACGACGATGAGCATTGATTATATGATTACCTTGCTATCAGTTTCTGTTTGAGGTTTCTCTGTAATGACAACAGTAGATACTACAGCGGACACTGGTGTGGGCGCCCTCGGTGTTGTCTCTGCTTCAACCTGATTAGAAACTAAGATGTACAAAAAAATACAACAATCAGAAGATCAACGGTGAAAATCATTTTATTATTCTTTTTCCCATAGCCAATAAAATGAAGGTAAAGGTCTGATAAATCAGCACTTGAAATCTTTGGTATTTTGGAGCCAGTGAAATTGGATATAGTGAAAGACTTCCAATTGTTCTGTAAATCTATGAATGAAAGTGTTACTTTTTTTTAAAAGCCGCAGTAATTTACATTTGAAATGGAATTCCCAGAGACAGAATTTGTGAGATGGTTTTACCTGATGTTTGTTTGTTGATCTTACTCCTCAACTGATGGCCTACTGGCAATGAATTCTGTGCTGTTGTCATGACAGCATCAGCATATTTATCCCATGATATATTGGGTACTGGCACAACCCTCTGGGCACAAGGAATACCCAAATCTTCCTAATTGGGGAAAAAATAAGAATATACGGATACAATTTAGGAAGTGTTTAAGACTGATTCTCAGTAAAATTCATCCTATGTACAGCTTCTAGTTCCTGTATGATAAAATTGTGATTACATGTATTGTAAGAAAGTACAGTGATAAAGGTACACAGTCATGCAGTTGATGCAAGAGAACCGTTGACTATCAACCTATTTCAACATGGTATTGTAATTGTACATTTTCTGGCACTGCATTTATTTTTAGTTGAATCTGCATAAAACCAACTAAAGTATACTACATAAGAGTTACACAACTTAAGATTATCCCAACAGATAGTGACAGACATAAAATCTGGGACTAAACCTCAAGGACTCTTCATTAAAATGTAATCTGGAAGACAGGATGTGTACCTTGTGTTGAAGTCTCTCCACGAATTTGATTGGGTCCTGCTGTGCCCTGTGTTGGGCTTCGTATAGTTTGTCTAGGTCTTGTATTGCATGTGTTCGCTGTGCTTCAAGCGTCACTAGGGTACGCATTAATACACGATAGCTGCAAATACAAACAAGTATAGATAAAGTGGCCATATGGAAAAGGATTGGGTAACTATTTTTGGAGTTTTAATTTATAAAACAATGTTATCATGGCTTCCTACTTGGGAAATCAATATGACCACTTTGAAGCAAAGCAAATCTTCTCTCTACATGTGACATCCATTTTTTTTACTTGGGTACAGCTCTTATATATATAAAAGCTATTTAGAAACTGTCAGCTACAATATACTCAGCACTGGAGGTGTATTATGCTAGCTGTTGTCAACTACAAGAGTTAGCACAGTCACAACTCCAGCTCCATGGATATTATGGTTTAATGACAGATTGCAAATGGCTTTAACCTGAACTTGCACCTAATGATTGACGTTTGAGCGCCCTAACGTGACACAATTTTGATAATATACTTACTCCTTGTTTCCTTTGATACCTGCATGGTCTGACTCAAAGTAAAATGGATCATCAATATCTGATGCATCATATAATTTGTTACTATACTGAGTATCCACTTCTTCGTCAAGTGAGTCATATTTCCTTTTCAATCCTAGTATTTTGGTTCGGAAGTCTGTACTTTCTGCTGAGGTCGACGACCCAGCAAACATACCCTGAGTTCCGTTATCAGGTAACCTATTATCCAATGTTGCATTTTGATTAGCAGTTTCTTTGTGATTTCTAATGGTCACTGTAGAAACACTGCGAGGACTCCGTCGTGGACTTGTTCCCTTCTTACGACCTCTGTCTCTTGGACTAGATCGGTTACTCGCTGTGGTTGGCGTAGTTTTAGTCTGTGTTTTCCCTTCAATCACACTTTCACTTTGAAGTTTCAAATTATTTGCAGTACTTTCAACTGTTACACTTTGACTCATTAGGTTTTGAGAAATGAATTGAGTTTTTGTTTCTTTTGAGACTTGGGAATTTCCAAGTTTTTTAGCAATGCTGGCGTCATTTCCAAAATGAGTGGTTCCCTTCTTGTTTTGTTCCGCCTTGTCAATGGCTTGAGAATCCACTCTTTCGATATTCACAGAATTGTTCCCCTGAGTGGTCATCATTTCATCACTCTGTGAATTCTCATTGTCAACTTCCATCACTTCAATATCAGAATCTTCATCTCCATCATCTTCTGTATCCTTGGTAACCATAACAACATTTGGTTGGGATGTAGCAAAGTAGTCATGGTCGCAACATACTACATCAGCAACAGACTGTGAGTCATTTTCTGTCTTTAAACCTGAACTTGCATTCTGTGCATTTTCTTGGATATCATTTTCAACTGTGTCATCCTTTGGAGATTCCACATCAATGTTTCCCACCTTTCCATCTTCTGTAGAAGTTTGGAGTTGTATACTGGCAGTGGCAGTGGAAGAACTCTCTACAACTTCTGTATCTTCTTTTACTTCCTCTTTGATGTTTTTTACAGTTTGACCATTTTCAACTTTCAAATTTTCTGTTTGCCCTTCTGTTGTACTCTGCAGTTTACTGTTTAAATTCAATCTTGCATTGTTATTAGACAAACTAGGTCTCCCCTTTCCTCTTCTGGGACTGCTCCTCAGAGGTGAAATTTCAGGTTCATTTTTAGCAACAGAACTTTTGACTGTTTGGTCTTTAGTTGAAGGCTTACCAGACACATGTGTATCACCTGAGAGTTGTCTTTGTCTTGCAGACAATCGTCTTGTTCTGGGATAGTGTCCAGTTTCTGGTGTTTTTTCATGACTACTCTTTCGAGTTTTATCATTTTGTTGTTCATTACTTGTCTGTGTTGTAATTGTAGTCTGCTTGTCACAATTCACATTACTTTTACTTTCTTCTTGTTCCTCTTTTCCAGTTTTGTTATTTTCTGTGGTACCATCCTTAGTATCATCAGAATGTTTCTGTTCATTACCCTCTGTGTCACACTTTTCTGTTCTTCCCTGTGTATCCATGGACGAGTTTTGCTTTCTGTCATGTGACTGACTGACTGCATCATCAGATACCTCATCTGATACTGCTTTCTCAGTCTTCAATTTCTCACTGGAATGTTTCTTTTGTGAATGGTTGTCCTGGTGATTTGCATTTTTTGACTTACTTGGGGTGGCATTTGAACTCGTTTCTGATTGGTTCTCAGTATGTATCCCTTTTTGTTTTGAAACCCCTGATTGGCTGGGTGTTGAATCAATATGATCAGACCACTCAGGTGGTGAGTTTTTAGTACCCCTGCCTGTACATGAACGAGTGAAATGAAGGGAAGGTGACTGAACTCCTTTAGGGGAGGGTGTCTGACCTCGGCCCCTCCCTCTTCCCCTGCTCCTTCCACGAGGGCTAGTATTTTGACTTTTATCTACATGTTCTTTCTTTCCATTAAATCTACTTTCTTTTGTTGGAGTTTCATCCTTGGACTGTGATCGTGTTCTGATGATGCTATTTCCAGTTACGGCTGTGTTCTTAGTAACTTCTGTTTTGTCTCCATCACTTCTGGCAGAGCTTCTTCTCCGCCTTCCATCAGAACGACGCATTTTTGAAAAAGTACTGTATTCACAACCTTGCGTATCATGAATCTGGGAGGTCAAAGCAGAAAGATTAAGACATCATTTGGATTAACTTCCTCTTTTGGAAAGCATACAAATGCTCAAGTATGCCTGCATATGATAGACTTTGAACTTACATATTAGTAAAATTTACTGATGAAAATAAAAACAAAATATAAGTTCTTGGAATGGCAATAAATAAAATAGTCACTGATCTTAGGTTTACATGTGTATAAATGTATCAACGTTGTCTTGTTGGTGGAGAAGTGTGGTTTGATAATATAAATGTACATGTATTACTGACCAAAAAGTGTTAAGGGTACAAAATATTGATTTGATGTGAAAAGAGAGCATTTTAGACACAATAAACATACCTTTTACTACATCAAATGGTAAAGAGGTGTTTTTTTTTTATATTGTAGAAGATGTAATTACATATGAATGCTATAAACGAGTGTAACACATAAAGAAAGTGCTTCACTTCAGTGTTACTAGTTGTAATGTGAATGCTATAAACAAGTGTAGCACATAAAGTGCTTCACTTCAGTGTTACTAGTTGTATTCTATAAACAAGTGTAGCACATAGAGAAAGTGTTTAACTTCGGTGTTAGTGTTACTCATTGTAATAATATAGTAAGGGACCTGTCTTATGTTTCGTATGTGACAGTGTTATTTGAAAACATAAGATTATTATGTGCTGTAATGTGTAATTGACTATTGTTTCATATAGTGAGTGTTTGAACTTGTGTGTAATGTACTGTTGAGTTTACACCTGAAGATAAGTTTTACTATACACGGTCAAATCATGAGGTGATTGACCTGACATTTGAGGAAGCTTTTTTTCTGATTTCTGCTTGTTCACCATCCCTGTCATGAGCAATTCACAAATCAAATCATAATTTCTCAACAGACTGGCTTTTACACTTAGGACAGAGAGAGTGTGTATGGCGGGGGGGGGGGGGATTGTAAACAATAACACAACCCATCATCCACATGTCACAGTTGTACATCAAGGACCCAAGGTTCTTTGTTTCATTCATGTAGATCAGGTGCCATTTCATTATAGATTGTCATGTCAATAATACTACTATATGTAATATGGCGATTCAAAATTCAGGATACTGCCATACTACTTGGGGGGGGGGGTATCATGGAGAAAGGTACTATGGGCGTCTGCTTCTGAAACACATGATACTTGAGGAAATATTCTAAACATGTTACAATTGTAGTACGCTGTCTATTTTGATATTTTTTGCACCTGTGATCACACCTGTTGGTGTTTGTGATCTGAACGTGAATGTAAATTGGGGCGTGGGAAACCTTAGAGGGACGTAGAAATGCAACTTTTCAGCGGGGATCTACTTCCGCAGTGTGTTCCAACATGCAATGTATGATAATCATTTGGCATCATGTGAGAAGTGACTGCAATATGTCGACACAATTCATTGCAGATCGAAAATGCAAGATTCAGAGCAAACGTATGCATTC